>NC_058522.1:426324724-426627755 GCF_904849725.1 Hordeum vulgare subsp. vulgare | reverse complement strand
TCGAGCTTAAACAGTTGCCTGATACTCTTAAGTATGCCTATCTTGATGAGAAGGAGATATATCCTATCATTATTAGTGCTCTCCTCTCAGAGCGTGAAGAGAAGAAGTTACTAAAAACTCTGAGGAAGCACAGTGCTGCTATTGGATATACTCTTGATGATCTTAAGGGTATTAGTCCTACTCTATGTCAGCACAAGACTAAAACCGATCCTGACTTTAACCAGTTGCTGATCATCAAAGGAGATTAAATCCTAAGATGAAAGAGGTCATTAGAAAAGAAATATTAAAGCTTCTGGAAGGAGGAATCATTTATCCTGTTGCTCATAGTGATTGGGTAAGTCCATTACATTGCGTACCTAAGAAGGGAGGTATCACTGTCGTTCCTAATGATAAGGATGGACTAATCCCACAAAGGATTATTACCGGCTATAGAATGGTGATAGACTTCCGGAAACTGAACAAGGCAACCAGGAAAGATCATTATCCTTTGTCGTTCATCGACCAAATGCTAGAAAGGCTATCGAAACACACACACTTCTGCTTTCTAGACGGTTATTCAGGTTTCTCGCAAATACCTGTTGCACAATCTGATCAAGAGAAAACCACTTTCACCTGCCCTTTCGGTACCTTTGCCTATAGACGTATGCCTTTTGTCTTATGTAATGCACCTGCCACCTTTCAAAGATGCATGATGGCTATATTCTCTGACTTTTGTGAAAAGATTGTCGAGGTTTTCATGGATGACTTCTCCGTTTACGGGTCTTCCTTTGATGATTGCCTCAGCAACCTTGATCTATGTCTTACATAGATGCGAAGAAACCAACCTCATCTTGAATTGGGAGAAGTGCCACTTTATGGTTAATGAAGGTATCGTCTTAGGACACAAAATCTCTGAAAGAGGCATTGACGTTGATAAGGCTAAGGTTGATGCAATTGAGAAAATGCCTTGCCCCACAGATATCAGAGGTATACGAAGTTTCCTAGGTCATGCTGGTTTCTATAGAAGGTTCGTTAAAGACTTCTCTAAGATTTATAGGCCTCTTACCAACCTCTTGCAGAAGGATGTTCCATTTGTTTTTGATGAGCATTGTGAGGAAGCTTTCAAAATACTTAAGAAGGCTTTGATAACCGCACCTATTGTTCAACCACCTGACTGGAACTTGCCATTTGAAATCATGTGCGACACTCGTGATTATGCTATTGGTGCTGTTCTAGGACAAAGAGTTGACAAGAAGTTGAATGTCATTCAGTGACGCTAGTAAAACTCTAGACAGTGCCCAAAGAAACTATGCCACTACGGAGAAGGAATTTTTAGCAGTCGTGTTTGCATGTGAAAAGTTCAGATCTTACATAGTTGACTCCAAAGTCACTATTCACTCTGATCATGCTGCTATTAAGTACCTCATGGAGAAGAAGGACGCTAAGCCTAGGCTGATCAGATGGGTCCTCCTGCTACAGGAATTTGATTTGCACGTCGTTGACCGAAAGGGTGCTGACAACCCTGTAGCAGATAACTTGTCTAGGCTAGAGAATGTCCTTGATGACCCACTACCTATTTATGATAGCTTTCCTGATGAGCAATTAAATGTCATCCGCACTTCACATAGTGCATCGTGGTATGCCGATTATGCAAACTATATTGTAGCCAAATACATACCACCCAGTTTCACCTATCAACAAAAGAAGAAATTCTTCTTTAATTTGAGACACTACTTTTGGGATGATCCTCACCTTTATAAGGAGGGAGTAGATGGTGTTATTAGACGTTGTGTGCCTGAACATGAACAGGGACAGATCTTGCAGAAGTGTCATTCCGAAGCCTACGGAAGACACCACGCTGGAGATAGAACTGCCCATAAGGTATTGCAATCAGGTTTCTATTGGCCCACTATCTTCAAGGATGCCCGTAAGTTTGTCTTGTCTTGTGACGAATGCCAAAGAATAGGGAACACAAGTAAGCGTCAGGAAATGCCTATGAACTATTCACTTGGCATTGAACCATTTGATGTCTGGGGCTTTGATTATATGGGACCCTTCCCAAGTTCCAATGGGTATACTCACATCATACTTGCTGTGGATTACGTCACTAAGTGGGTAGAAGCTATCCCCACTAAAAATGCTGATCACCACACCTCTATTAAGATGCTTAAAGAAGTCATATTCCCAAGAATTGGAGTCCCCAGATACTTGATGACTGATGGTGGTTCACACTTCATTCATGGTGTTTTCCGCAAGATGCTAGCTAAGTATGATGTCAACCATAGAGTCGCATCCCCTTATCATCCTCAGTCTAGTGGTCAAGTGGAGTTCAGTAATAGGGAGATCAAGTTGATCTTACAAAAGACCGTCAATAGATCTCGAAAGAACTGGTCTAGCAAACTTGACGATGCACTATGGGCTTATAGGACTCCTTATAAGAATCCCATGGGCATGTCACCGTATAAAATGGTTTACGGTAAGGCCTGTCATTTACCTCTTGAGCTGGAACACAAAGCTTATTGGGCAATAAAAGAGCTCAACTTTGATTTCAAACTTGCCGGTGAGAAGCGGTTGTTTGATATCAGCTCGTTAGATGAATGGAGAGCCCAGGCATATGAGAATGCCAGGTTGTTCAAGGAAAAGGTTAAGAGATGGCACGACAAACGAATACAGAAACGAGAGTTCAATGTAGGTGATTATGTCTTGCTATACAATTCTCGTTTGATATTCTTTGCAGGCAAGCTTCTCTCTAAATGGGAAGGTCCCTATGTTATCGAGGAAGTATATCGTTTCGGTGCCATCAAAATCAATAACACGGAAGGAATTTTTCCTAGAGTGGTAAATGGGCAAAGAATCAAGCATTACATCTCTGGTACTCCCATAAATGTTGAGACCAATATCATCAATGTCATAACTCTAGAGGAGTACATAAGGGATGTTTATCAGCCTGTTTCAGACCTTGAAAACGAAGATGTATCTGTTTCGGTAAGAAATTGGACTCCGATACTTTTCCAATAGGAAATTTCTTCCGTTTTGGAATTTTTGGAAAATTAGAAAAATAAAAAGCAGTCCGGAGAGCGAACGAGGCGGCCACAAGCCCTACCACCGCCCCCTACCCCCTGGTGGCGGAGGGCAAGCTTGTGGGCACCTCGTGTGCCTCCCGGACTCCGTTTTCTTGTGGAGGACTCCTTCTGGCCCAGAAAAAAATCAATATATAGTCGCCCGAAGGTTTTGATCTCCGTATTGCGCAGTTTTCCTCTGTTTTCGTTTCAAGCTTGTTTCTGCCGCAGATGTAGGTCAAGATGTCTGCTCAGGATTCAGAGGGGGAGAGCTATGTGGCTGACCACCTTTGTAACCCCAAGGTCTATGGGGATTTCGTACCATATGGCTGGACCATTGATGAGGAAGAGGACTATGAGCCCAAAGGGAAGGAGCAAATGAGTTCCGATGAAGAGGAGGCTCCTCTACCTCAACCTGCAAACACCCATGTGGAGTTTAAGAAGTCAAGCCTCCCTGATCATAGGAAGAAGCCTAAGACCTTGTTTATCCCTTCTCGTTCCGATGAAGAGTGTTGAAACTTGAGGAAGAAAATGACGATCTAAGGGAGCAGAACTTTTTGCTCAAGTGGAAATTTGACAAGCTCAAGACTGCTCCAACAACACCACCATCACCACCGAAGGAAGACAACTGAGCATTGGTATGGGCAATCCCCTTGGCTTCTGCCAAGCTTGGGGGAGTTGCCCTGGTATCGTATCACCTTTTTATCTTTTGCTTTTACCTTTGTTTTAGTTCTTTCCTTTTCAGTTTTTATTTCTTCCTTTAGAGGAATAAGTCTTTAGTTTTTAGTTTGAGTCTTTTGCTTTTGTCTTTCCCCTGATGTATTCGATCTAACGAGCTATATAATAAAGAGTGTCTTAGTCAAGGGCTTTGCTTTGTGCCATGATCAAAAGTATGAAAAGAACGATAGCATGAAAGATCACGAGAGGATCTTATGGAAAGTGATAACTTCACTTACGACACGTATGATGATTGAAACTTGTTGAGAATAAATCAGCATATACCTCAGTCATTGTTGCAATTAATAAGAAGTAATAAGGAAAGAGAGGTTCACATATAAATACATCATGTTAGACACTTTTTGCAATTGTGAGCACTCACCAAACTATTACATGCCTAGGAGTAGATGTTGGACAAGGAAGACAACATAATGAATTGTGTTTGCTTGGTTCCAAACAATGTTATATGATTAGAGATCCCTTAGCATGTGACGATTGCTTCCACCTCGTATTAGCCAAAACTCCCGCACCAATTAGAGATACTACTTGTGCATCCATAAACCTCCAACCCAGTTTTGCCATGAGAGTCCACCATACCTACCGATGGATTGAATAAGATCCTTCAAGTAAGTTGTCATTGCTGCAAGCAATAAAAATTGCTCTCTAATATATATGATCTATTAGTGTGTGGAAAATAAGCTTTGTACGAACCTGTGATGAGGAAGACATAAAAGCGACAGACTGCATAATAAAGTTCTTTATCACAGGAGCCAATATAAATTGACGTTCCTCCGCACTAAGAGGACACGCATTCAAACCTCAAAAGCGCATGACAACCTCTGCTTCCCTCTACGAAGGGCCTATCTTGTACCTTTACTTTTTACCCTTGTTAGAGTCATGGTGATCTTCACAATTCCCTTTTTGCCGTTGTCTTGGCTACCGTCACATGTTTGGGAAAGATCTATATTCATATATCAACTTGGAGTTGAGTACTTATACTTTATTGTTGTTGACTTTACCCTTGAGGTAAATGGTTGGGAGGCAAAATTATAAGCCCCTATCTCCCTCTGTGTCCAGCTGAAACTTTGACACCATGAGTACCACATGAGTTGTAACAATTGTGGAAAACAAAAGAGATGATTGAGTATGTGGCTTTGCCTTACAAGCTCTTATTTGACTCTTTCTGATGTTTTGATAAATTGCAATTGCTTCAATGACTATGGTTTATTGTTGGTTACTTCTCGGTAAGGTTTTTGCTTCATTCTTGACTTTGTGAAGGAATTGTTACTTTCCCATGAGAATCTTTATGATGTATTGCTGTTCTACGTGTGATCATGATGCCCTCGTGTCTGTATTATGTTTTATCGACACCTTCGTCCCTCAACATGTGGACATGTTTATGGAACTTGGTTTTCGCTTGAGGACAAGCGAGGTCTATGCTTGGGGGAGTTGACACGTCCATTTTGCATCATGCTTTCATGTTGATATTTATTGCTTTTTGGGCTGTTATATTACTTGTGGTACCATATTTATGCTTTTTCTCTCTTATTTTGCAAGGTTTATTTGAAGAGGGAGAATTCAGGCAACTGGAATTCTGGACTAGAAAAGGAGCAAATCCTAGTCCACTATTCTGCACATCTCCAAATGCCCTGAAAAGTTACGTGGATTTTTTTGGGATTATATAAAAAATAATGGGCGAAAGAAGTACCGGAGGGGGGCTGCCAGGGCGCCACAAGCCTGACACCGCACCCCCTGGTGGCGGAGTGGGGGCTTGTGGGCTCCCTGACGGCCCACTAGCCCCCCTCTTTTGCTATATGAAGCGTGTTGGTCCAGAAAAAAACGGACAAGAGATTTTTCGTGGTTTCGCCGCCGCCACGAGGCGGAACTTGAGAAGATCCAATCTCGAGCTCCGGCAGGACGATCCTACCGGGGAAACTTCCCTCCCGGAGGGGGAAATCTTCGCCATCGTCATCACCAACACTCCTCTCGTCAGAGGGAAGGCATCTTCATCAACATCTTCATCAGCACCATCTCCTCTCCAATCCCTAGTTCATCTCTTGTAGTCAATCTCCGTCTCACGACTCCGATTGGTACTTGTAAGGTTGCTAGTAGTGTTGATTACTCTTTGTAGTTGATGCTATTTGGATTACTTGGTGGAAGAGTTTATGTTCAGATCCTTGATTCTATTCATTACACCTCTGATCATGATTATGATTATGTTTTGTGAGTAATTACTTTTGTTCCTAAGGACATGGGATAAGTCATGTTGATAATAGTCATGTGAATTTGATATTCGTTCGGTATTTTGATATGCTGTATGTTGTTTTTCCTCTAGTGGTGTTATGTGAACGTCGACTACATAACACTTCACCATATTTGGGCCTAGAGGAAGGCATTGGGAAGTAATAAGTAGATGATGGGTTGCTGGAGTGACAGAGGCTTAAACCCGAGTCTATGCGTTGCTTTGTGAGGGGCTGATTTGGATCCACTAGTTTAATGCCATGGTTAGACTTTGTCTTAATTCTTCTTTTGTAGTTGCGGATGCTTGCGAGAGAGGTTAATCATAAGTGGGATGCTTGTCCAAGTAAGGGTAGTACCCAAGCGCTGGTCCACCCACATATCAAACTATTAAAGTAACGAACATGAATCATATGAACATGATGAAACTAGCATGACAGAAATTCCCGTGTGTCCTCGGGAGCGTTTTTCCTCCTATAAGACTTTATTCAGGCTTGTCCCTTGCTACAAAAAGGGATTGGGCCACTTTCTGCACCATTGCTACTACTTGTTACTTGTTACTCTTTGCTTGCTACGTTTCACCTCACTACACAATCACTTGTTACCACTACTTTGAGTGCTTGCAGTTATTACCTTGCTGAATTCCGTTTATCACAACCTTCTGCTCCTCGTTGGGTTCGAAACTCTTACTTATCAAAAGGACTACGATTGATCCCCTATACTCGTGGGTCATCACTCGTCACCATCAACATCTTCATCAGCACCATCTCATCTCCAAACCCTAGTTCTTCACTTGTAACCAATCTCCGTCTCCCGACTCCGATTGGTACTTGTAAGGTTGCTAGTAGTGTTAATTACTCTTTGTAGTTGATGCTAGTTGGATTACTTGGTGGAAGAGTTTATGTTCAGATCCTTGATGCTGCTCATTACCTCTCTGGTCATGAATATGATTATGCTTTGTGAGTAGTTACTTTTGTTCCTGAGGACATGGGATAAGTCATGCTAATAGTAGTCATGTGAATTTGGTATTCGTTCGGTAATTTGATGAGTTGTATGTTGTTTTTCCTCTAGTGTTTTTATGTGAACGTCGACTACATAACACTTCACCATTATTTGGGCCTAGAGGAAGGCATTGGGAAGTAGTAAGTAGATGATGGGTTGCTAGAGTGACAGAAGTTTAAACCCTAGTTTATGCGTTGCTTCGTAAGGGGCTGATTTGGATCCACTAGTTTAATGCTATGGTTAGACATTGTCTTAATTCTTCTTTCGTAGCTGCGGATGCTTGCAAGAGGGGTTAATCATAAGTGGGATGCTTGTGCAAGTAAGGGCAGTACCCAAGCGCCGGTCCACCCACATATCAAACTATCAGAGTAACGAACGCGAATCATATGAACATGATGATAACTAGGATGACAGAAATTCCTGTGTGTCCTCGGGAGCGTTTTTCCTCCTATAAGACTTTGTCCAGGCTTGTCCCTTGCTACAAAAGGGATTGGGCCACTTTGATGCACCGTTGCTACTTTTGTTACTCGTTGCTTGCTACGAATCATCTCACCACATAATCACTTGTTACCGACAATTTCAGTGCCTGCAGATTTTACCTTGCTGAAAACCACTTGTCAGATCCTTCTGCTCCTCATTGGTTTCGACACTCTTACTTATCGAAAGGACTACGATTGATCCCCTATACTTGTGGGTCATCAAAGTACCACCAAAAACAAGATCTATTCTTCACATGATTCGGCGAAACCCTAGCGCCGCCAACCCTATATAATTTCCTCCCCAACCACGCCACCAGCTTTCCCCCGCCCACAGCCTCCAACACCTCCGCCAACCCGAAACCCATCGGCGGCGGCGCAACGCGAGGAGAGCAGAAGGAAGATGGTGAAGTTCCTGAAGCCGGGCAAGGCGGTTATCCTGCTGCAGGGTAGGTACGTCGGGAAGAAGGCGGTGATCGTGTGCGTGTTTGAGGAGGGCACCCGTGACCGCCCCTACGGGCACTGCCTGGTCGCCGGCCTGGCCAAATACCCAAAGAAGGTGATCCGCAAGGACTCGACCAAGAAGACGGCCAAGAAGTCCCGCGTCAAGGTCTTCCTCAAGCTCGATGATAGGTTCAAGACCGGCAAGAACATGTGGTTCTTCACGAAGCTCCGCATGATTCGACATGATTCAAGAAATGCCAACAAGATCTATTCTTCACATGATTCGACATGATTCAAGAAATTCCAACAAGATCTATTCTTCACATGATTTGACATGATTCAAGAAATTCCAACAAGATCTGTTCTTCACATGATTCGACATGATTCAAGAAATGCTAAGAAGATCTATTCACATAATTCGACATGATTCAAGAAATGCCAACAAGATCTATTCGTCACATGATTCGACATGATTCAAGAAATTCCAACAAGATTTATTCTTCACATGATTCGACATGATTCGACATGATTCAAGAAATTCCAACAAGATCCTTTCTTCACATGATTCGACATGATTCAAGAAATCCCAACAAGATCTATTCTTCACATGACTCGACATGATTCAAGAAATGCCAACAAGATCTATTATTCTTCACATGATTAGACACGATTCGACATGATTCCACATGATTCGATATGATTCAAGAAATTCCAACAAGATCTATTCTTCACATGATTCGACATGATTCAAGTAATTCCAACAAGATCTATTCTTCACATGATTTGACATGATTCAAGAAATTCCAACAAGATCTATTCTTCACATGATTCGACATGATTCGAGAAATGCCAACAAGATCTATTCTTCACATGATTCGACGTGATTCCACATGATTCCACATGGTTCGACATGACTTCGTTTGGTATTTTTCATGCTTTTACTGATTTTTTGGAGCTAAATTACCCAGAAATTGAAAAGCACTACAAATGAACTCTTAATAGGTTGAAAGTTGGCATGGTATCATCATTTCAGCCACAAAACATGTGCTAAAAAGTTGAGAGGGTTGCCACAAAAACTGGATGCACTTCATGTACAAATCGGACAATCTCTTTCGAAGTATGAGGTTTCATACGAAAACTCATCTGTTACAAAAGGCATTTCATTTTTCCACATGGGTGCTTGTATTAAAAACCATTACAACATATCATGAATAAAGAAGTGACCAAATTAATAGAAATTCATCATCACATTAAAGCCAAAGTACAATAGTGATCAAAATAAATACATAACGTTCTTACATAGTTCTCATTATTGAACAACATATAGCTCTCTAGAGCATCTAATTAGAACATATATTGAAACTACTAAATTTAAATGCAACAACAAATGTGATCATAACCTCATCTAAGGTACAAATTGATCCAACGGCATAATGATACCAAGCCTCAGTATGAATGGCATATTTTCTAATGTTTCTAATCTTCAAGCGCATTGCATTCATCTTGATCTTGTGATCATCACGCACCTCGGAAACATCCAACTCCAATATCATATTCTCCTCTTCAACTCTTTGTAATTTTTCTTTCAAGTAGTTGTTTTCTTTTTCAACCAAATTTAACTTCTCAACAAGAATTTTTATGTGGGAATTTCCGGTTCACATACCTCCTAGATTAGAAAATATATGTCATGTTGGACGTTGTAATTGTCATAAACACTAAATAAAATAAATAGTTATAAGACATAATATATACCACATCTGAATCATAGTCAGGACGAGGGCCGACGGAGGCGGATACCAAAACCATCGCGCTATATAATAACAAACAATAATAGAAGTAAGAAAATTACACAAGTATCTATCTAAATCATACAAGTAAGAACTTTTTTCTTTTAGAAAGAAGATAAGAAGAAGAGAGTAACCATGGTGGTGCCCATGCTGAGATGGGCGCGGGCGATCGACGGCGATGAGACGGGGACGGGACTCGGACGGACCGCCAAAGCTACACAAAACTAGAGGAAAATGGAGCTTGGACAAGGAGCTTCGAGAGGAGAAAGCTTAAGTGTGGCTTGGGCATTTCATAGAACACCTCATGTGTATAGGAGGTGAGCTAGAGCACCACAAAGCTCTCCCACGGTCGGCCAAAAAAAAAGAGCAGTGCACTGCTCTGCTCGTGGTCGGATGGTATATATAGGCCAAGCATTGGTCCTGGTTTGAGGACGGAACCGGGAGTGAAGGACAACATTTGGTCCTGGTTCCAGCCAAAAACCGGGACCAATTGTTGTGGGGCAGGAGCGAGGCACATTCATCCCGGTTTGTGTCTGCAACCGGGACCGAAGGGGCCAGATGAACTTGGACCAATGGCCCACGAGGCCCGACCGACGCCCTGGCCTCACGAACCGGGACCGATGCCCCCATGGGTCCCGGTTCGTAAGTGAACCGGGACTAATGGGATTTCATCGGGTGGACCAAAGCCCTCTTTTCTACCAGTGCTAGTTTAGAATTCAGTAATATCAACCCTCGCCAAATCCTATCACTTTGAGCTAATGACATTTCCTACACTTCGGATATGTTCATAATAATTTCACTCTTATGGCATGTATTGTACCTTTTTCACACTACAATTTTTGCACTTAAATAGTTGTATAAGTTTATTAAATAGTAGGAATTTAAATAGTTGTAGAATTGGTTCTCGACGTCGACGATGCATGGCCCTCATCCTCGTCGTCGACTCGGTGGCAACCACCTGCTTGAGAGGCGCCAGCATGTCCGGGACTGGGCTCCGCCTGGCTAGCACTGGGAGGAGTTACCTTCCGGGACGCGCAGCTTGGTGAGGAACCGGGCTCCCGTCGTCGACCCGGAGCTTCTTTGGTGGCGGTCACGTGGTCCACTTTCGGTGCCGAGGCTGTCGGTCCCCGAGGAGGAGGTACGTCGCCGTGTCAGGGAGGAGGACGAGAACGTCCGTCGCTACATGGAGGCGTTGGATGCCAGGTTCTTCAATACGTGACAGGTTCGTCAGGGATCTCACCCGAGATATTATTCGGTGATGGTTCGTGCTCTTTGGGTGTCCACCGCCCGCGCCTCAGTACATCGGTAGCTCTTTGTTGGTTGATCAGTTAGATATTATTCGATGATGCATTAATTAAGTGATGTATTCGAGATTATATATTCGATAATATTAAGTGGATTGTATATATACATGTGTATGTGTGAATGGTCGTGCGAGAAATTTGATGATATATATATGATCGGTTCTATGAGAAATTCTATTTTTATATATGCATAACGTGCACAATATGTATTAGTGTAAAATATGTTTGAAATAAAAAAGAATTAAATGGAAAACACAAAACTAAAAGGAAAAATAAACCAAAAACCCAGAACCCCTAAACCTTTTAGTCCCGGTTGGTGTTACCAACCGGAACTAAAGGCCCCCAGCCCCCCGATGCGGGCTCGTGTCACGTGATGGGCATTCGGTCCTGGTTCGTGACGAAGCGATACTAAGCGCGCGGGGCGACCCCGGGGGTGGGGTGGGGGTAGTCCGTACCGGTTGCAGAACCAGCACTAAAGGACCTTACGAACCGAGATTATTGCGTGATTATACACTAGTGTGTTAACCCAGACTCGCTGACTTCCAATGATCCGATGAAGTCGACGAAGAATTGAACAACAAAGAGTAGCAGCTGAGTACTACTACTAAGGGGGTGTTTCTTTACAGGGACTTTTTGCTGTAGGGACTAAAAAAGTGCCTTTTAGTCCCATGTGAAAGAAACATGAGGGACTTTTAGGGACTAAAAGGGGGTATTTGGGACTAAAGGAAGAAGTCCCTATGGGAGGGGCTTTTTGAAATTTTTTTGACACTTTTCCAACAATGCCCCTACTTTTAGCATGTCATTTAATAACTTTAGTATATTACTAGGGGTAACATGATCTTTTTGCATGTCATTTATTGACCTCTAGTCCCTGTTTAGTCCCTGAAAAAAACCGGGTAGAGACTAGGGACTTTTTAGTTGGGACTAAAAAAAGTCCTAGGACTTTTTAAAGAAACAGGGCCTAACTGCACACAAGTAATGCTCTTGCTAACTAGTCGAACATACACGCACACATACACTGAGATGGAGCTACTCATACTAGTAGATGGCTTTTGCCTTGTATTGAAATGAAGTGGTCTGATTACAAACGGAGTGTGTAGCTCGTTAGAGCAAGTACAATAATGTACAATCAGCAGGCTGTAAGGATTAAAATACTATATTTTTGCTGAGTTGGATGAGAGAGAAGAGGAGAGAGAAGGGAAGCGGGCTCTTCGTGAAGAGCCGGCTCTAGCACGTGCTTTTAGGTGCTTTGTGAGAATAAAAGATGGGCCATATATCATAAAAGTAGTACTCTTTTATAGCTAACTATTGTATAGGCGAGCTATAAAATGGGTTATAAGACTTCTTATAGCTAGCAGTTGGCTATACTATTAACCATGCTCTTATATAGCATCATGAACCGACCTTAAGTAGGAGTACATATTTTTACTATCTGTGATATGAGCACATATGTCACAACCTATTACCTAGTAACCTACACTAATAATATATACTAGCTGTGATGTGAGCACATATGTCATAACCTACTACCTAGTAACCTACACTAATAATATCTACTAGCTGTGATGTGAGCACATATGTCACAGCCTACTACCTAGTAACCTACACTAATAAGCTAACTGCTAAACTACCAATGCTTAACTAGTAAGGCATGACCCCTAGTTGTTGCTGTCGACCTGTCCAATACGTACTTCACAACTAAGAGCATCTTTAACAGAATTGCTATTGTGACTTGTTAAAAGTTGGATATAGCAAAAAGAAAAAGAAGATTTAGCAACCTCAACAGCTTTTTGCACCAACAACATTGTCTTAAATTTAGCAAGCCTCTTAACAACACGTGGGGACTTGTGCCAGCCTCAGGGCAGCAAGAATTTAAGGGGCGGTGAAGTCCACTTGTCAATGGAACAAAGGGTTGTAGGGGACCACAAAAACTGGGCTGCTAAAAATTATAACAAGTGCCTCTTCACTTTGCAAATATATCAAGTGTGGATGCAAATATAGCAAGCTTTGTAAAACTATTTGTGGAGGGACCACTTATATAAAGGCTGTTGGAGTAATATTTTTAGATCAAATTGCTAATATTTATTGTTTTTAACAATCCTAGCCAAATATACAAAGGTTGTTGGAGATGCTCTAAATATAGCAATGGAATTTTACTTCCTGACGCTGTTGGAACTCGTCCACGAAATCGATCATATAAAATCACGACGAACACGCGAACACAAAATCTTATAGCCAAGGACCCTTGTCATGTCCTAATTTTTCCCCTTTATTTTCTCCTTTTTCTCAACTCACCTGTACAATATTACAACTCACGCCGTACACCCGTATATATATTGGACCTACACCAGTGCCTAGCAAACCGACTTGCACTCGACTTCCAAATACAATACGGACGCACACTTAGAAAAATCTACCAGGACACGTTCTAGTACCTACGTGCACTAGGACACGCCTAATAGCTATTACTCCTAATTAACAGCATACTAGTACATGGACTCACGTACTATGTGTCATCTAATTACTTGTCTCAAGATTATTACTAACATTCTCTCCTTAATTTTGACTCACGTTGTCTTCCGTGCTTCTCCAGTCTTAACTCGTTGACGATCCATCCCTTGTCGACTCCTCTACTCGCACCACGACAAGTCAAATTGCCGGCTAGATTGTTGACAACATTCTCTCCTCAATTTTGACTTGGCGAATTTACGGATCACCTCAAATATGCCCTGGATTATACCCAGCCTCGCTAGTAACCTGTGGAATACACCACCCGATGAACTTCATCATCCACCCTAGCGAGATACATGCCGACTCTTTGTGGATCACACCACCCCGTGCACTACACCATGCACTCCAGCCTCATGTAGAGACATGGCCTCATTGAAGAGACTCACCTTCACTGGTTTACCGCCCCCACATAGTTGAACTTGATCCTCCCGTCGAGACATATAGACGACATGGACGCTTCATCTTCAACACCTCCTCACAAAGATTAGCACTTGGACATATCGACTCCGACACGATCACGACAACCGACCGACCGACCGTGCAAACCAGCACGACTCCTTGACTCCAACTACCTTGGACGATGACCTTGATGGCTTCTCGGCACCGCACCTCGGCACTATCGCTCCCATCAACGATTTTCTTCCACCGCCTTGCCGACGACAACCCACTGTCCCTCCATGCCGCTTCGCCGAACGACAATCTCGTGAACCTCCTCATCCGTCGCTCCACGAACGACTATTGCCCACTGCTTCTCGTCGTTGCACCACCCAGCGACCATATCGCCCGCCCCGAGGCGCTAGTCGGGTCGCCTCCCCGGGGCAAGCACAGCTTCACCTCGACCTTGCTCTGATACCAATTGTTGGAACTCGTCCACGGAATCGATCACATCAAATCACGACGAACACGCGAACACAAAATCTTATAGCCAAGGATCCTTGTCGTGCCCTAATTTTTCCCCTTTATAGCCAAGGATCCATTGGCGAGTTCCAACATTTGGTATCTAGAACAAGGTCGAGGTGAAGCCGCGCTTGCCCCGGGGAGGCGACCCGACTAGCGCCTCGGGGCGGGCGATATGGTCCCTGGGTTTTGTAGCTACGAGGAGCAGCGGGCAATAGTTGTTCGTGGAGCGACGGATGAGGAGATTTAGGAGATCGTCGTTCGGCGGAGCGACGTGGTGGGAGACGACAGGTTGTCGTCAGCAAGGCGGTGGAAGAAGATCGTTGACGGAAGCGATGGTGCCGATGCGCGGTGCCAGAAAAGCCGTCAAGATCATCGTCCGGGGAGTCAAGGTCTCGTGTGGGTTAGCATATCTCGGTCGTCATCGTCGTCATCGTCGTCATCGTCGTGTCAGTGTCGTCGTGTCCAAGTGCTCGTCTCTGTGAGGATGTGTTGAAGATGAAGCTCATGTCGTCTATGTGTCTCGGCGGAAGGATCAAGTTCAAGTATGTGGGGGCGGTAAACCAGTGAAGGTGAGTCTCTTCAATGAGGCCATGTCTCTACATGAGGCTGGAGTGGGCGGTGTAGTCCACGGGGTGGTGTGATCCACAAGGAGTCGGCATGTATCTCGCTAGGGTGGATGGTGTTGTCCACCGGGTGACGTATTCCACAGGTTACTAGCGAGGCTGGGTAGTCCAAGACATATTTAAAGTGATCCGTAAATTCGTCAAGTTAAAATTAGGGAGGATTGTTGCGATCAATGAAGCCTATCAATTCTAACTTATCGTGGTGGAAGATGGATGAATCGACAAGGAATGAATCTTCAACGAGCCAAGACCGGAGAAGAGGGGAAGACAAAAGTCAAGATTAGGAAGTGATTGTTAGGTAATCTTGTCTTAGTCTAGTTAATGTTCTAGTTGTATACGTGGTAGTAGTAGGAATCTGCTTGCAAGTCGTGACCGGCTAGGTGTTTACTGTTGGTCGCATAGAGTCTGTGTCCGGGTTGCATTAGAGTTCCTGTAGAAGTCGGTTTAGGCTGTTGTGGAGGTCATGCTTTGGGTGGGCTGCCCTGCATATAAATACACATGCATCGGGTCGTTGATTCGTAGCACGATGTGAAGAAAAATCTTTATCTTTATTTAATAATAAAGAGGCTATCGCTTTCGTCGAAAAACCCATCGAAGTGATTTTACAAAAAGTCCTTACTGTTTATGACATTAAACTCGTAGTATATATTAAATATTTTTTAAAATACTCATATCTTTTAAACCGCAACTCCAAATTTAACATATTATACATGGAATTTGATTAGAAAAATATGTAGAATTTAAATATGATATTATTTTATCTGTTAAACGTTTAATAAAAATACTATCTAGGGTGCAATCTTAATAAATAAGTCATTATTCGTCTTTCTTTCATACCGGTACTCATCCGGGTTGGGGATGAACACGTCAACAAAATCAGGATTAGAGATGAAACTGAAGGTCACTTGACTGATTCTTTGTACGTATTAAATCTACATGCAAGCCGTGTTAAAATAGAAGACCTGTGAAATTTTGAACTGCATTTTTGTAGGATAAGACCATCTTTATTTGTATCATAACTATAAATTCTCAAATTATAGACATTTTTTATAAATTAAGAGTGTGTGTCGTGTGGTATTTCTTTCTCCCGTTGCAACGCATGGGTCCTTTTGCTAGTAGAAAATAAAAAGAAGGAAAAATTAGGGCACGACAAGGGCCTTGGCTACATGGTTTTGTGTACGCGTGTTTGTCGTGGTTTGATGTGATCAATCCGTGGGCGAGTTCAAACAGCTGACCTATCAAACTCAGATATAAGGGTTTGCAATCTCGAAGATGAAGGACACGGAATCGATCGATGACTTTGATCGCAGGATGACCACCATCGCCAATGGGATATGAGGTCTTGAGAAAAGTTTGATGAAACTATTGTTGTCAAGAAAATTCTTCTAGCGGTTCCATCAAAGTTTCTTCAGATTGCATCTGCTATATATACAGTTTGGAATACCTAACAATCTCTCCCTAATTCAAACCTGTCTACCTTATCGAGACATATAGACGACCTGGACTAGACTGACACAACAATATGTAGACTGCACTAACATATTAAAAACACTAAGACACGACTATTAACCTTGTTGTTGTTACCATCCTTAGAACAACCTTGGGTCATCATCAACATCTCCCACCACCGTTGATCTTTTGCCCCTCTGCCCTGAGAAATACAGTACTATTAATAAAAATCACAGAGTCCATGTCTCTACACAAGGCTGGGTAATTCAAGGCATATTGAAGGGTCTGTAAATTCGCTAAGTCAAAATTGGGAAGAGCCTAATGGATTTGTCGGTCGAGTCGATGAGTAGACAAGTTTGGATTAAGGAGAGATTGTTAGGTATTCCAAACCAGCCGCTGTATGCATGCATCTGAGACAAGGGTGGAGCCCACAAGCACTCACCTTTGAATCAACCTTTGATGTAAAGCCAACAGGTCATGCGGCCCAGTTAAACTAATCTAAAAGCCAACATTAGATGGTGCTAAATTACTTTGTTAGGACCCCAGCGCACATGATGCTGAAGAAGAATAATGCCCACTTGACATAAAGTTGGTTGGTGGCTGAAATGGAGTCCCCTTATTAACTCACTCCCCTCATCGGCTGTTAGACTCACATCTGCCATTAGCACCACCACCTCCACATCACAGCCATGGAAGCGACGGGGGTGAGCTTGGGGAAGGCCGCGCTGGGCGGCGCACTCGGCTATGCCACGTCCAAGGCGGCGGAGGAAATCGCACTGCAGCTTGGTGTCGAGCGCGATGTGAACTTCATCAAGAACGAGCTGCAGATGATACAGTCGTTCCTGATGACGGCTGATGAGGAGCAAATCCAGAACAAGGTGCTCACCACCTGGGTGAAACAGATCGGGGCACTGGCCTACAAAGTGGAGGACAGTCTAATGGACTTCGGCCTCCACTCGGAGAAAAAGTCATTTTTGGGATGCATCCCTCACAACCCATGTGATCAACGCCGCATCGCCAAAGATGTGAAGCAGCTGAGGGCCGAGGTGGAGGACGTGAGCAACAGGAACCTGCGCTATCGCCTCATTAAGGAGAGCTCAGGTTCCGAGCCTACCATGGCAGAGCAGCAGGCCAACATTGCCACTGCAGCAATGTTTGGCATCAACGAAGCAAGTCTTACCGCCTTGGAGCATAAAAAATCATCAGAGGTTGACCTCAACCAGCTAATTACAAGCAAAGATGTGAACCTTAGGGTGATCGCCATGTGGGGAACCAGCGGTGATCTCGGGAAGACATCCGCCATAAACGAGCTTTATGATGACCCAAAGGTAATGAAAAGGTTTGAGTTCCGTGCTTGGATTAGGTTGATGCATCCTTTCAATCCACAAGAGTTCCTCCAGAGCTTGGTAAGGCAATTTTATGAAAATTCCCATGATGATGTTGCAAAGCCATCTTTCGGTCCACAAGAGTTCCTCCGGAGCTTGGTAAGGCAATTCTATGAGAGTTCGCTTGATGAGGTTGGAAAGCCAGAAAAAGAAACAAGTGTTGGGGCCGTTCTAGCCAAGATGGAGAAGATGGATCAAAGTGATTTAGTCCGTGTGTTTAATGCACAGTTGTGTGGCAATAGCTACCTGGTTGTAATTGATGACCTATCCACATTAGTGGAATGGCATTGGATAAGGAAGTACTTTCCTGACAACAAGAAACAAAGTAGAATCATCATTTCCACTCAGCAAGCGGAAATCGCAAGCTTGTGCACAGAGAAACCGTACCAAGTTTCGATGTTCAAGCAGCTGTCATATGATCAAACGATTTATTTGTTCCACAAGAAGGTAGATCTTTTCCTTGTTGTGGTTTTTGTTATAATTTCTTTTTATTTTCCTTTATGGACTATTGATTATTTTTCATTTTGTGGCTAATAGCAGAATTCAGAGGAAGCAAGTTTTACTGATGTGGACCAGAAACTGGAGGTGGGACTATGCCAGTTGATCAAAATTCTAATCTTGAATTGCATGTCTTTGGGTTCTACTCCCTCCGTTTCTAATTATTTGTCTTTTTAGATATTTCATTATTGACTACATATAGATGTATATAGACATAATTTAGAATGTGGATTCATTCATTTTGCTTTGTATGTAGTACATAGTTGAATCTCTAAAAAGATAAATATTTAGGAACGGAGGGAGTATTTGGGTTGTATAGATGTTCGGCATTGTGTTATTTTTATCCTCACAAACACACACACACACCGCGTGCATATATTACAAATGAACTAACCCTGGTGCAAAAACACTTTAAATTTTAGGGAAATAAAGCTGAGAGATGTTGACACATGCCTCCTTGTAGAATTTATATTAATTGAAAAACACATTGTGCTTTGAAGTTGAACTAAGGATAAACATGAACTTTGATAATTTGTTGGGTACACACATGAACATTCATTTCCTTGACAATCCTCAATTTTTTGGAAGACCATGAAAATGTAGAAATCAAGTATATAGATTCTCATAGATCTGTTTTTTGTCCAGGCTATGCGTGCCTCATGTTCTGCCAACCCCTTTTCTGACCCGAACAAAGTTACTAGTACCGAGAAAAACACAGCAGTGCCCACTGATGAAATACAGGAGGGAAACCAAGAACGTAACAATCCAGGTGAAGAAAAAGTTCATGACATAACTGGTAGAAAGAAGTTTGACCGCAGTAGGACAATGGCACTGACTGATGAAGTGCTATATGGGCGAGAAACAGAAAAATCTGTTCTTATTGAAATAATTGCCCAGCGAGACCACAGTCATGGCTGTAAGGTGATCTCAGTCTGGGGAATGGGGGGTCTTGGAAAAACCACTCTTGTTCGAAGCATCTATCGAAGCCAACAGCTTAATGACTGGAAGCGTGCTTGGGCCACTGTTTTGCGGCCTTTTAACCCTGATGTACTTCTTAGAGATTTGGCTTTGCAGCTTCAGAATACTATTCAAGAAGATCCTGCTGGATTAACAGAAACTGCAGCACAAACGAGAAGCATATCAGTGATGAATGTTCAAGAGTTGAAGGAGGAGGTAGCTCGGGTACTAAAAACAAAAATGTGCCTTCTTGTTCTTGATGATATATTGTCCACTTCTGAATGGGATTTGGTGAAATCGTGTTTGGATAATGCTGGAAGGATCATAGTGACCACAAGAGAAAAAAATATTGCCGAACATTGTTCGAAAGAACACATGTACCATCTTAAAGGTCTGAAAGATGATGCTGCACTTGACCTCTTCATTAAAAAGGTACTTATATAATTAGTATCCTTTCTTTACTTTCACATGAGTTTTGCTTCATGTTACATCAGTTTTAACTCAGGTTAAATTATATTGGTATAAGCTTGAACTTCCTCTCAGCAATGAATTTGGAAGTATAAAAGCTGATGTATTCTTTTAATTTTTTTTGGTGAAACCATAATAGTATTTTCCATACTGAAATATTAGGTTTAGAAAGATGTCCATTAGACATCGACCAGCTTGCTATAGTCCAGGCACATGCCATGGCTGCATCCATCATTATGATGCAGAGACCAGGGTGATCCTCCTTTTCTAAAAAAAATGTCATGGTGAGTTCATGGTTCTAGAGAGATGAATTGTAATGCGATCATATCATTAGGGGTGCTGGTGCACGTATATATAATACAAGGGAAGGTCTCTACCTCAACTATACAAGACTAGGAGGTGGGCCACAATTGTAATACACGTGCAACACAAATACATATTCAACACCCCCTGCAGTCGAAGCGTCACTGGAGACACAGAGACTGGACCGAAACTCCTCGAAGACGGGAGCAGGCAATCCCTTAGTCATGACGTCAGCAAACTGTTGTGCCGTCGGCACATGGAGAACCCGAACTCGTCCAAGGGCAACCTGCTCGCACACGTAGTGAATATCAAGCTCAATGTGCTTCGTTCGTCCATGATGCACCGGGTTGGCAGAGAGGTAGACCACGCTGACGTTATCGCAGTAGATGACAGTGGCCTTGTGAACATCACAAAGCAACTCCTGTAGCAGCTGTCGTATCCAAGAGCATTCGGCCACGGCATTTGCCACGGCGCGATACTCTGCCTCGGCGCTGGAGCGTGAGACCGTGGGTTGCCGCTTCGATGAGCAAGAGATCAACGAGGGCCCAAGGTAGAAACAGTAGGCTGACGTAGAGCGCCGCGTGTCAGGACAACCAGCCCAATCAGCATCCGAGTAGGCCACGAGGTCGGTGGAGGCGGAGGCCGTCAGGATAAGTCCCATGGACATGGTAGCACGTATATAATGGAGAATACGCTTTACCAGAGTCCAGTGAGAGTCACGCGGGGCGTGCATGTGGAGGCACACCTGCTGGACAGCGTACTGTAGGTCGGGACGAGTCAGCGTCAAATACTGTAAAGCACCGACAATAGAGCGATAAAACGCTCCATCGGACGCAAGAGACCCCTCCAAAGCATAGACCTTCGCCTTCGTGTCAATGGGAGTAGGTGCTGGTTTGCAGTTAAGCATACCGGCACGCTAAAGAAGCTCGTGGGCGTACTTCTGCTGATGCAGAAAGAAACCGTCGGTCCGGCGGATCACCTCGATGCCGAGAAAGTAGTGCAGAGGCCCCAAGTCCTTGAGGGCAAACTCATCACGAAGACGAGCAGTCAGCCGCTGAAGGAGATCGGGTGCGGATGCCGTGAGGATGATGTCGTCGACGTACAACAACAAGTATGCAGTGGCAGCTCCCTGATGATATACGAATAGTGAAGCATCGGAGCGAGTGGACCGGAAGCCCATAGAGTGCAGAAAGGCTGCGATACGCTGGTACCAGGCCCGGGGCGACTGCTTCAACCTGTACAGAGAACGGGAGAGGAAGCACACAAAGTCAGGGTGCGCGGCATCGACGAAACCAGTGGGCTGCTCACAGAACACCTGCTCGGCGAGATGACCGTGCAAGAAGGCGTTGGAGACGTCCAACTGATGCAGAGGCCATGCGGCGAGACGGCTAGCTGAAGGACGGCGCGGATCGTGCCCGGTTTCACAACCGGGGCGAAGGTGTCGGTGAAGTCCACGCCCGCGCGCTGCCGAAAACCGCGAACCACCCATCAAGCCTTGTAGCGCTCGAGAGAACCGTTTGGGCGAGTCTTGTGGCGAAACACCCACTTGCCAGAGATGATGTTGGCACGAGAGGGTCACGGAACAAGTTGCCACGTACGGTTGCGCTGCAGGGCATCGAACTCCTCTTGCATCGCTGCCAGCCAATGGGGATCCCGAAGAGCGGCACGAACGGAGGTAGGAATGGGTGAAGGCGCTGATGTCGAGGCAGCGCATGCATACTCGTTGGAGGAGTAGCGTGTGCTCGGCCGATGCACTCCTGCATGAGCGCGGGTGACCGGGCCGTCGAGGGAAGGAGGTGCGGCGGTGGGTGCCGTCGTGACGGCAGGTGCTCCGGCGGCATGGTCGGGTAGCACGGCGTCGAGAGCAGCGTTGGCGCCAGCCGAACCATCCGCGGAGGAGGCGACGGGCGAGGTCGAGGAGGAGCCCGTCGCAGGGGTGGCGACATCGGCCGGGGTGGCGGGTGGAGAGCCCGCGGGCTCAACCTCGTGCGAGGGAGCCGGGGACCCAAGGGCCCGGTCGGACTCGACCTCAGGTGAGGGAGTCGAGGGCCCGGGAGGGGCCAGCAGAAGACGCCGAGCCGGGGTTGACGCCGGGGTGTAGCCCCGTGCAGCGCTCCCAGTAGGGGGCGCGGAGGCTGGAGCCGAAGGAGCCGTGGCCGGGGGAACCTGAAAAAAAGGAAACACCGTTTCGACGAAGTACATGTGCCTCGAGGTATACACACGATGGGTGACAGGATCATAGCACCAGTAACCTTTGGTGTTGGGAGGATAGCCAAGGAAAATGCATGGGACGGAGCGAGGTGCAACTTTGTGTGGCGTGGTGGCGGCGGTGTTAGGATAACAGAGACACCCAAATATGCGTAGACCATCATAGGATGGTGGTGTACCGAAGAGGAGGTGGTGAGGAGCATAGTTCCATCGGGGACGACATGGACGAATGTTGATTAGGAGAGAGGCGGTGGCAATAGTATCAGGCCAGAACCGAGCGGGCACGTTGGCATGGAAATGCAACGTGCGGACGCTATCGTTGAGAGTGAGGAGGATGCGCTCGGTGCTGCCGTTCTGCTGTGAGGTGTAAGGACAAGTTAGGCGGAAGATAGTGCCATGAGAGGTGAGAAGTGAGCGAAAAGCGACGTTGTCAAAGTCTTTGCCGTTATCGGTTTGGAGTGCGAGTATGGGGCGACCGAATTGAGCGGTGACGTAGGCATAAAAGGCGGTGAGTGTGTCTAAAGCATCGGATTTACGATGAAGAGGAAAAGTACACACAAAATGAGAATAATCATCTAAGATCACCAAATAGTATAGATAGCCCGTGTTACTCGCAACAGGAGACGTCCATACATCACTGTAAACCAACTGAAACGGAAAGGTAGAAACTGAAGTAGACACACTAAAGGGAAGACGCACGTGCTTGCCTAAGCGACAAGCCTCACTAGCATGTTTATCGAGCTTATTACATGAGAAAGAGAAACTCCTAAGGATCTGACGCAAGATGGCAGGGTTGGGGTGGCCCAAGCGAGCGTGCCAAAGGTCGACGCCGGCAGAGAGAGCGACAGGTGTGGAAGTGGAGGCGCCGGCGTGCACGGGATAAAGATCGTCAGGGCTATCACATGTGCAGCACCATCCGGGTACGGGCGTCCTTCACAGAAAAACCAACACCGTCAAACTCAACAGTAAGGGGATTCTCACGAGTAAGACATTTAACGGAAACTAGGCTAGTGACTAAATCAGGAGAGACAAGAACATTAGACATGGTGATAGATGTGGAACTGGAGGGAAAACTGGTGTGACCGACGTGGGTAATAGGTAAAGAGGAACCGTTGCCAACGGTGATACGAGCGGGTGTGTGAACGGGAGTGGAAGACGAAAGGTTACCGGGATGAGCTGTCATGTGCGCAGTAGCACCCGAGTCCATGTACCAGTCACCTCCACCGCCATAGTTGGTGGGAGATGGCGCCGAGTGGAGGGCGGCGAGGAGGGCCGGATCCCATGGTGCAGGTGTCGGGGGCGGCAGCAGTCCTCCGTAAGGTGGCGCCTGGGCGGGCCGCCGTAACCGCCGAGGGGTGGCGGAGCGAGCGGGGCTCCGTAGGGCTGGTAGGGAGCGACGAGGAGCGCCTGGTGACCCGCGGGATGGGGGCCAAGGAGGCCCGGAGCAGGAGGACGCGAGACGGGCATGTGGTAGGCGTGGACGACGCCCGTCCACGGGTTCTGCCCGGCGGTCCACGGAGGAGGCGGCGGCTCGAAGTGTGGCGTGCCCCTGTGCCCGGCGCCTGTTGCTGTGGTGGCTGCTGCTGGCGGCGGCCCCCACCTCCCCTCCGGTTGCGGCGGCCCCCGCCACCTTGCGACTGCTGGGGAGGCACAGGCGGAGCGGGCGGCGGAGGGTAGTAGCCGGCGGGAGCGGGCGGCACGGGCTGTCGGGGGGCGACCGGAGGAGGAGGGCCGCCGCGGGTGGTGCCGGCGGCGAGAGCGGTGTGTGGAACCAGCTGCTTCAGCTTCGTTATCCGGCGCTCCTCAAGTTTGAGGTATGCGACGACGCGCTAGAAGGTGGGTTGCGGCATCAGGGTGAGGTTGGATGCTGCGTTGCCGAAATCCTCATTAAGACCGACGGTGAGGGTGCTCAGCATTAGGTCGTCAGAGACATTGGCGCCGATGTCGCGCGCGAAGCTCGTCGGCAAGCATCTTAAGCCTCATGCAGTAGTCCTCGATGGTGGCGTTGTCCTGGTGACAGCCGAAAAACTCTTGTTGCAAGAAAACAAGGCACTGGAGTTTGTTGTCGGTGAAGAGCGCGTTGATCATGGCCCACACGGTGCAGGCGGCGTCGTCCTCGGTGACAACCGTGTGGAAGATGTCCTTCGATATTGTCTGGTAGAACCAACGGATGATCGTGGCCTCAATGGCGGACCACTCCGGGTCGCCGCGCATATACGCGGTGTCCACAGAACCGTCGATGTGCTCGGTGAGGTAGTACTCGCGGAAGACAAGGTTGAAGTAGGTCTTCCACGCGTAATAGGACGTGCTGGAGTTGTCGAGACAGATGGGGACCCGGGCCTCAATGTTGAGGTCACGGATGGCGGCGGCGGAGGGTTCAGGACCAGCGAACGGGTTGGAGGAGTGGGTGGTGGAGGAGCCAGTGGAGCGAGGTGATGACATGGCGGCGGCGTGTGGGGAAGCGGCTAGGGTTTAGGGTTGGAGAGGAGTAGCTAGGCGCGGCTGCAGCGGGGAACCGGCGTGGCGCGAGCGTGGCGTGCGATCGTGCGGGCGAGCGGGCGGGCGCAGCACGCGCGTGGCACCGATCGGGTCAGGCGGGCGGGTGAGCGCGCGGGCAGGCGCGCGATCGCGCAAGCGGGCAGGCAGGCGCGTGACGGCAGAGAGGGAGGGCGGAAGCGATACAGCGGCGGCGGCGCAGGGAAGGAAGAGGAGGGGCGCGGGGGCGGCGGTGAGTAGATGAGGGGGTGGGGCGCGGCGGCGGTGCGGGGATGCGCGACGGCAGCGGCGGCGGCGGCTATCCTAGGGTTGGAACGAAAGAACTGATACCATCTAGAGAGATGAATTGTAATACGATCATATCATTAGGGGTGCTGGTGCACGTATATATAATATACAAGAAAAGGCATCTACCTTAACTATACATGACTAGGAGGTGGGCTATAACTGTAATACACATGCAACATAAATACATATTCAACAATGATCAATGAGGTGTGGACATGTGAGCCGAGCCTCATAATGCACGGTATATTGGAGCCTCCACGGGGTTGGGGGATGGCACGTTTGTGAATACTATTGAGAGTCTGCGGGTGGCGTCACTTTAGATTTGTGAGAAACTAGGGCAACAAGGCATGTTGCTGCTCTATAAGAGCCCCAACTGGCGGCTTGCTGGATGTGTGGGGCATCGTCTAGCTCGCAGGCTCATGGTAGCGTTCACGATGTGTCAGTGGTGTGGCTTTGCGTGACAAGGGAGTGAATCATTAGTAGAAAACGGGCATTCAGTCCCGTTTTGTCCCGGTTGCTTTACAAATCCGGACTAAAGACCTTTCACATGGCTGCTTTTAATCTTGGTTGACGTTATCAACCGGAATTAAGAAACAAAATCAATTTTTTCAAATTTTTTCTGATTTACAAATCTTTGAATTATTTCATAATTTAATTTCTAATCACCCTACTCACGGCTCGAGCGTGGCTGCTGGGGCTGGAGAACTTTTAGTCTCGGTTGGTGTTACCAACCGGGATTAAGGGATTTTTTTGAAACAAAAAAATTATAATTTTTTTCAATTTTTTTTCGATTTTTAAATCTTTGAGTTATTTGATAATTTAATATCTAATCACCCCTACTCATTGCTCCAGCGTGGCTGCTGGTGCTGGAGAAGTTTTAGTCTCGGTTGGTGTTACCAACCAGGACTAAGGGATTTTTTTTTAAAAAAAAATATATTTTTTTTTATCGATTTTCAAATCTTTGAATTATTTGATAATTTAATTTCTAATCGCCCCTACTCACTGCTTCGGCGTGGAGCACCCCGGCCGGTCACCCACTTCACTCATTTCAAATTGTCTAACTTTCCAGCCGGTTATCCATCCTCTCACTGTTCCATGTATCTTGCGTGCTCCTCTTGGGCCTGCGGGCGTTCCTCCTCATCATGTGGGTCATGCCATCTTTGTCCTACATGTTGGGAGGAGGATACACCTCGGTGGCTAGGACGCTTCTGTTGATGATGTGAGGTGGTGATTTGTTGCCTTTGATGGACCACCGTCTTCTCTCAAATTGGGGCAGCCCAACTTCGCCAGCCCTTTTCGGAGTTAGGCCAACTCCACCGCGCGACTCCAAACGGACGTTCGTTTTGTTCGGATTCTGTCCGTTTGGGTAGGGATATGGGGTCGTGTTCGGCCCTGTCCTGGGATGCGCTGACCGTGCGTCCAGCGCACGACCGCATCCTTTTGCCCCATCCTGTCCGCCAGGGCCTAAAATGTCCATATTTTCGTATCAAAACAAGTTTGCACATCAACCCAATCGAAATTGTCTCTAAATAAAATAGTTTTACAACCAAATCGAAATTGTCTTGAATGAACATAAAATGAACCAACACATCTATTGGTTGCCAATATGTTTCCACATGTGCTCAACCAAGTCATTTTGAAGATTGAAATGAGTGTGCCAATCACGCATCTCACGATGGAACTGGACAAATTGTTGAAACGTGACCGGTTCTTGGTGCAAGGGCTCAACATTTTTATCTTCATAGTCAAATCCTTGGTCGAAGATACTGTCATCATGCTCGTCCTCGACGATCATGTTGTGCATGATCACACAAGCAGTCATCACCTCCCAAAGCTTTCTTTCATCTCATGACAGTGCAGGGTTTCGAACGATACCCCATCGGGATTGAAGCACACCAAAAGCACGTTCCACATCCTTTCTAGCACTCTCTTGCATTTGGGCAAATTTATTTCTCTTCTCATCTTGGGGGTCCGAGATTGTCTTCACAAAAGTTGACCACTGAGGATATATACCATCAGCTAGATAGTATCCCTTGTTGTACTGGTGACCGTTGATCTCAAAGTTGACAGGGGGGAGTGGCCTTATGCAAGCCTTGCGAAGACTGGAGAATGCTGCAGCATGTTGATATCATTGTGAGAACCTGCCATGCCGAAGAAAGAATGCCATATCCAAAGATCCCGCGAAGCCACCACTTCTAATATGACACTGCACGCTTTGACATGCCCCTTGTACTGGCCCTGCCAAGCAAATGGACAGTTCTTCCACTCCTAGTGCATACAATATATGCTGCCAAGCATGCCTGGAAAGTCTCTAGCTGCGTTGGTCGTCAACAATCTCTCTGTATCAGCGGCAGTTGGCTGCCTCAAGTACTCAGGGCCAAACACCTCGATCACAGCCTGGCAGAACTTGTACATTGACATCAGACATGTTGTCTCACTCATACGCACATACTCATCCACCAGATCGCCTGGAATTCCATATGCAAGCATGCGGATGGCCGGTGCATTTCTGGTAAGAGGAGAATCATAGCTTTCCAAGGACATCCGTCTTGCACTGGAAGTATGGGTCATGAGCAACCACTCCCTCTCGGATACGATTGAACACATGCCTTGCCATACGAAAACGGTGAGGGAATTTATCCAGCTTGAAGAGCGATGTGTTCGCAAAGTAATCGGCATAGAGGAGGGCCTGGCCTCTCTGCTTGTTGCGGTTCAGGTTCCGAGCACGGCCAGGGAGAGACCCCTGTACCGAGGAAGCTGCCGTTGAATGTGATCGTGAACCATCACTGCATCCACCACAATATCTTCATCATCGGACGACGAATCGTCCGATGAATAAATGAAATGGTGGAAGAAAAACTCATCACCACTGTCCATACCTTTGCAGGAAAAGTGTCGAACACCTTGTGCTCGTGGTGGCAAAGAGGCCGCGATGGTCACCTCGATGCAGGGGTGGTTGGTGGCCGGCTACTGGCCGCTCTGGAGCACTCGTCGGAAGCTGCCGTGGCGCCATGGTACGTCGCCTCTGACCATATCCACTCTGCCGCCGGCTATGACGACGGCGGCCAAACCTCCTCCGATCGACGCCCAAACTACGGCGAAAGCGCGGGCGTGGTGGCGGCCATGGCGAGACGGGGTTTACTATGGACGGCCGGGGGATGAGGTGGCCGGAGAATAGCGACGGCGCTGTCGGCGGGGCGGAGCGGGAGAGGGGGTGGAGGCGTTGGATTTTCTGGGAGTACTTGTGTCCCCGACATGCGGGCCACGGGCGGACAAGGGCGTGCGGCCAGTGCCTCCGCGCGATGTTCGTTTCCGCCAAACTGGGCGCAAGTTTGGGCCGGGGATGGGTCGAAAATGGACGAAATCCGGACATTGGGCCGCGGTATTCGTCCGTTCTACCCCAAACGGATGCGCGCGGAGAAGATGGGTCGCGCTTGGAGTTGGCCTTAGAATCTCATACCGGGTGTGTGCGTCGAATGCATTTGGTCCATTGCTTGTTTGGTGGAGAGTGGCTTTTGTAATGAAGGCCTGGTACTTTTCAGGTTTTGTAATCTGTATTGGTGTTTTGTTGTAATTGCATAGTCTTAGGCTTGTCAATTCCTCTTTCTATCAATGCAACAAGGCACAGAGCTTTTGCACTTTGCTGGGGAAAAGGTTACCTAAAAACATTGGAGGTTGTGTCCTGTGCATACAAATTGGAAGACTTAAAGTGGAATTTTTTTCCCACATGCCGGAGAAATGCAACAACAACTTTTGTTGAGATCGTAATTATGTAGGTTCTTGAATCAATCAATCAGATTCTTTCTTGCCCGAGGCAACTTTGCTGTAAATGTTTTGAGTCATTGAGTCTGTTGCAACTTGCAACATCAGATGTTCTCACCATTCTCAAGGAGTGATACTTGTTTGTTCAGTGAAATTCGGTGAAGTAACTCAATTACTTTCTTTGGGGTGATTCTTTTCCTGGTATTGTTTGTCGCAAGGTCCCGCTTCGATTGTCGATTTCCTTCTAAATACATCCGTAAAACATGGGCTGTTAAGATAAAGTCGGGTGGATTTATTACACGTGCTTGGGTTGCTATTTTGGGTCCGTAATATTTACACCAGTTTTCCCCGCTACGCTTGTATCCAACCAATATACAATACACGTCCCTATCCGTCATTTATTTTCCGAATGGAAATCCCTTGTGGCTGGTAAGATACATCTGTAAGCTTCATACCCCTGTATAGATTACAACAATGCCAAACACGGCTTTAATCTTTCATGCAAATAAAAATGTCTCTTTCTTTTGTATTGTTTGGAGTGGATTTTTTTGATAAATTACAATGTCCAACCTGACATTAGATTTGTTATCACGCTTGTGCAAGCAATTTTCAAGGGCTAAAGTGGCAACGTTTTTGTCGTTTTGTTTTCATTTCACGGATAGAAATGTATGAAGTTCTTAAAAAAAGATGTCAATGCACAAAGTACTTGAAAATTTGTTTTTTTTGGATTTTTTGGAACTACAAAAAAAAGTTTTTAACCTGTATCATGTGCTCCTTTTTTTTGAACTGGGCGAGCCCCTTTCCGTTACTTATCATAACGGAAATACAAAGTTCTGACCAACCAAGGAAACCAGAAAGGGGAGCGGGTTCAAATCATTTTTGAAAAACCCACCATAGGCACTTGTCATCGAGCAGCCTAGCGCAAGACGAAAATCCAGAAATGCCATAAACGAACCAACTAACGTAACTACCAAAGTCAAGGAGAAACAATCCAATCCACAGGAAGACAGGGGGAAATGCAAAAAATACTCATAGCCGAGTCGACAACATACTCCCACATAGGAGCTAAATGTAGAAGAAATAAGCCGAGGGAGTAGTTGTGTGGACGTCATCGTATCCATCGCTTCTTTTCATGAGTTGATACTCTTGGGTGTCGCACATATCTGCATCAAACTTGAAGCATTGCTCTTCAGCATCTTTACTCCGCATTCCATCTGATGGGGTTATAGCCCTACGGTAGGGTCATAGGCCTGAACTATAAGTCCTACCCAAGGGCACCTCATTATTAGGTTGAAGGTCACAAGATACCTATCGACTGGATCAAGGCAACCTCTTGTCCACTCGATAGAAAACCACTCGGAGGATTATCTTATACTCGACGACTGGACTACACTCGGTGAAGACGAGAAGCCAGTCGACATAGAAGGCCATAAGCCAGCTCAGGGATGCTAACGGTGATACGTTAGACTACTGTAGTTATTGTCATTTATGCAACGTATGCATTTAATCTCACTTATTGCACCCTTGAAGGCTGGACACTTATGAGGGGCAGTGCACTCTATATAAGCCACCCCTCCCCTCTGGCACAAGGGTTCGCATTATGTAACACCTATATTCGACTCGACACGAAAGCTCCAGAGCACTAAGACGTATGGCTATTACCTCCACCGCAGAGGGGCCTGAACTCATACAACCTTGCCGTAGCTAGGACTCTGCCCTCTACTTTCGTACCTTACTCATCTACTGTCAGGATTATTCCCACGATAGTTGGCGCCCACCATGGGGCAGGCGTCTAGGCGACTTCCGGCAAGTTTGCGTTCTTTTCTCCTTCGCCATGTCTTCCGGCAGCGATTTTTTGCTTGGGACACGAGATTGTCTTTGGTACACTCATTTTCGTCGCTGACGAATCGGCATGGCTTTGGTAGGTGCCTCTCGACGTCGAGGCGTTTCCAGTTCGCGGAGCGACATTCTTCCGCGCCAGTTCCTGCGGGGTTCTTCTCCGCCAACCGACGACTCCACCGTCAACTGCGCTCCCCACCGCGCGTCGCAACAAGCGATCTGGTCGCTCACAGGCTTCAGCGCTGGGTGCGCCATGCACTCGCGCGTCAGACGTCTTCACCGCAGGTGGCGGCCATCGAGCCTGCTACGCCTCTGTGCGCTACCTCCCACTCGGTGTGAGATTCGTCTAGCTCTTCTTTCGAGTGCAAGAGTTGCAGCCGTGTGGCGGAGATCTTCATGGCCGGCTCACATGAGAGCCCGCCAAGGACCAATCGGGACAAGCAGGAAGCCGGAGAAACTTTGGGCGCATGCCATCACCAGCGCCCTCCCGCATCCGGTCGACGTTCTCATCAGAATAATGTTGAGGTATTCCGCACGCCCGTCCTCAATTTGGCTGCGGCCGCAAGGATTGCAGACTCCATCCAGCCAACAAATTCAGAAGCTGGCAGAGGTTTGGAGCAGATCCGCGTGCTGCTACATGCGGCGCAACAGCAGAATTCCGCTGTTTCTGAGTCTTATAACAGACTGCACAACAATTCCGTCCGAGCAGACACAGTTCGGTCGATTTACAGCCCGGGTTCTCCCCAGCATCGCAGAGGAGGAGATTGTCGAGAAGATTGATACAGAGACCTGGGGCGGAATCCGCTTCCCCCCGGTTCAATCGCGATGATAGCCATCGTTCACGCTCTCCTCCGCTGAGTGGTACGTACGTGCCTCGGCACTAGGACGAAAGGCGATTAGTGGGCGATGACCGCGACCAAAGGCGTGATGTAAGGGACTATATCTCACTCAGAAGAGAGTTGATAGAGCTCGAGCCCACTGTGACGGATACGAGGTGATCGTCCGAGTGGAAGTGGCTCTGTCATCTCCGACCCCGAGTGTTTCTGCCGAGCAATCCGCTCCACTGATATTCCCCCAACTTCAGGTTGGCGGCCGGAATAAGCAAGTTCACCGGAGAATCCAAGCTGGAAACATGGCTAGATGATTACCGAGTGGCAGTTCAGATCGGCGGCGACAACGACAACATCGTAATGAAGCACTTGCCCCTGATGCTGGATGGTTCGCCCCGTGCTTGGCTAAACCAACTAGCTCCTTCAAGCATATACTGTCTGGCAGACTTGGCCCGAGTGTTGATCAAGACCTTTGAAGGCACCTGCAAGCGCCCTGCTGGTCTCACCGAGCTACAACATTGTATCCATAAGCCGAGTGAGTCTTTGCGCAATTTCATCCAGCGCTGGACCACTCTCCACCACACGGTGGAGAATGTCACCGAGCATGAGGCAGTCTGCGCTGTCAAAGGAGGCGTCAGGTACCGAGAGCTGTACTTGTAGTTCGGTCGGACAGGAGAATGTGCATGAGCAAGATGATGGAGATAGCAACCCGCTATGCCAATGGGGAAGAAGAAGACCACCTCCACAGCGACAAAGGCAAAGCAGTCGACGGAGATGCCAATTCCAACCAAAAGAAGAAGCAGAAGGTGGAGCGCACACCGCTGGCAGAAGCATCCGCTCTGGGAGGAGGAAAGTTCAAGGGAAAGGCCAAGAGTCAACTCCCCCCTAAGAAATTCAAAAAGCAGTGAGGACCAGATGTCCTTGATCAGCCGTGTGCAATCCACACGAAAATAGATGAAGAAGGCAACACTATAGTGCCTAAGCATACCACTCGATAGTGCCGGTTGTTGATCCAGAAATTCGGAGAGGATCAGTCGAGTGAGAAAGACCAGGAGAAGGAGGACGACGAGCAAGAAGACCCTTTTCCAAAAGTCCATGCCACACTGATGATCTTTGCTAACGTCGAAGCAAGAGTCGACTGAAAGTGGGCAACCGAGAGGTCAACATGGCAGCTCCTTCCACCCCAAAATATCTCAAGTGGTCACAGACTGCCATCACCTTTGACCAGTCGGATCATCCGACCCATATACCCACCCCGGGACGTCAGGCTCTTGTTGTCGATCCAGTGGTTGAAGGAGTTCGACTCCGCAAGGTGTTGATGGACGGAGGGAGTGGCTTGGACATCATGTACGCCGACACTCCCAAGGGGATGGGAATTCCGATGTCCAAACTCAGCGAGAGCAATATGCAGTTTCACAGAGTGATCCCAGGGAAGAAGGCCAAGTCACTCGGCCATATCGCGTTAGACGTCGTTTTCGGCTCTGACAAGAACTTCCGCAAAGAGAAACCCACGTTCGAGGTGGTGGACTTCAACAGTGCCTATCACACCATACTTGGTCGTCGAGCTTATGTACGTTTCATGGCCACACCATGTTACGTATATCTGAAGATGAAGATGCCAGGGCCAAAGGGAGTCATCACCATCGTCGACAATCGGCAGACAGCAGAAGAGTGTTTGCAGCAGGGCTCCAAGATCGCTGACCAGCAGCTGCAATGGCGGAGCTTGAGGACTATCGACAGACAACAGACCCCGCCGAACTGATGCGCTCGAAGAAGCCAGCTTCCGAGTCTGCATTCCAGTCGGCAGGAAAAATCAAGAAAGTCAACATCCACCAGACGGATCCCACCGCCGCCCCGACAAACATCTCAGCAACTCTTGATCCTAAATAGGAAGTCGAGATCATCCAGTTCCTCCATGAGAACTGAGACATCTTCGCATGGAAGCCCGCTGACATGCCTGGTGTGCCAGGGAACTGGCTGAGCACCGACTGAGGGTCGACCCCAAAGCTCGACCTTTCAAGGAACTTCTGCGTCGGTCTGCCACGCACAAGAGGAAAGCAATCGGCGAGGAAGTGGCTAAGCTCCTAGAGGCCAAGTTCATTTGCGAGGTTTACCGCTCCGAGTAGCTCGCGAATGTCGTCATGGTACCTAAAAAAGACAAGTCACTCTGTATGTGCATCGACTTCAAGCATATCAATTGGGTCTGCCCGAAAGACCAGTTCCCGCTCCCCCACATAGATCAGATTGTCGACTCGACTGCGATATGTGAGCGATTGTCTTTTTTAGATGCTTACTCTGGGTACCAACAGATCCGTCTGTATGGCCCAGATGAAATAAAAATGACCTTCATCACCCCGTTTGGGTGCGTGTGCTACATCACTATGCCATTCGTTCTTAAAAATGCAGGAGCTACTTTTATGTGCATGATTCAGAAGTGCCTCCTTGATCAGATTAGTCGGAACGTGGAGGCATACATGGACGATATCATAGTCAAGTCACGCAAAGGTTCCGACCCACTGACTGACTTGGCAGAAACATTTGCCAACCTTCGAAGGTACGACATCAAGCTCAACCCAGCCAAGTGCACATTCGGAGTCCCCAGCAACAAGTTACTCAGTGTCTCGTTTCCGAACGAGGAATCGATGTTAACCCCGAAAAAATCAGGGCAATCGTCCGAATGAAAACTCCTATGCGAGTACACGACGTTTAGAAGCTTACAGGGTGTTTGGCAGCATTAAGAAGATTCATATCTCGACTCGGAGAGAAAGCCCTACCATTATACCGACTCATGAAGAAGTCAGATACCTTCGAGTGGACTCCCGAAGCAGAGTTAAAGACTCTGCTATCCACCCAGCTGGTTCTTGCTGCTCCGTACAGCAAAGAGCCACTCCTCTTATACATCAGGGCTACAAATCAAGTCATCAGCACAGTCCTAATAGTGGAGCAAGAGGAGGAAGGCAAGGCTTATAAGATTCAGCGCCCAGTGTATTATTTTTCTGAGGTATTGACTCCTTCCAGGCAGAGATATCCCCACTATCAGAAGCTTCTTTATGTGATTTACACGACTGCAAAGAAGGTGGCTCATTATTTTCAAGATCACTCAGTTTTTGTTGTCAGCGATGCACCATTGTCTGAAATCCTTCACAATCGGGATGCTTCGGGCCGAGTGCCAGAATGGGCAATGGAGCTACTATATTGCGGCATAAAGTTCGAAGCCAAGAAAGCCATCAAATCTCAAACTCTGGCGGATTTCATGGCCGAATGGGTAGAACAACGACAACCAGCTCCGGCTCACTCGACACACTAGACTATGTTCTTTGACGTCTCAAAGATGGTGAGTGGTTCTAGTGCAGGCGTAGTTCTTATATCCCCGAAGGGCGACAAGCTCAGTTACGTATTGTAGATTCACTGGATGGTATACGGTGACTCGGATCTAGTGGTTAATCAAGTGATGAAATCGTGGGATGTGAGAAACCCTTCCATGAGTGGGTACTGCAACGCAGTAAGAAAGCTTGAGAAAAGGTTTGAAGGTTTAGAACTTCATCATGTTCCTCGATTGAAGAATCAAGCTGCTGATGAGTTGGCAAAAATCGGATCCACTCGGAAAATTGTGCCTACTGATGTTTGTTTAGAGCACATACACGCTCCTTCGGTCCAGGAAGATCCATTCACTGAAGAACCTCCTCAGCCTGCAAGTACATTTGATCCGACTGAAGTTGAAATCCTAGCAGTTGTCGATCTGATCATGGAGATTCGAGTGGTCACACCCGAGTGGGCAGTGCCGCATATCGCATACATCCTGAGGCGAGATCTACCCGAAGATGAAGACGAAGCTAGACAGATCGTCCGTAGGTCAAAGGCCTTCACGGTCATGGGAGATCAGCTCTATAAGGAAAGTGTGACTTGCGTAGCTCAGCGGTACATTTCCCCTGAGGAAGGCCGGCTGATTTTGGAGGAAATCCACTCGGGAACCTGTGGTCATCATGCATCCTCCAGGGCCATCATTGCCAAAGCATTCCGAGCTAGATTCTTTTGGCCACGTGCGAGTAAAATGGCCAAAGAGATTGTGGACCGCTGCAAAGGCTGCTAGTTTTACTCCAACAAATCGCATTAGCCGTCGTGTGCTCTGAAGACAATCCCCCTCATATGGCCATTTGTCGTGTGCGGCTTGGACATGGTGGGACCCTTCCGCACAGGACATGGCAGATTCACTCATTTGCTAGTTGCAGTCGACAAATTCACCAAGTAGATAGAGACCAAGCCAATCAAAAAGCTAGATGCACGTATTGCAATCAAGTTCATGAGGGAAATCACTATCAGATTTGGGGTTCGGCACAACATCATCATGGACAATGGATCGGACTTCGACTCAGATGAATTCAAGAGTTTTTGCTCCAACCAAGGAACTCGAGTGGATTACGCATCCGTTGCTCACCCCCAAACCAACGGCCAGGTTGAACGGGCAAATGGACTCATACTTCAAGGATTAAAGCCTCGTCTCATGCGAGAAATTGGAAACGCTGCAGGCGCTTGGGTCACCGAGTTCCTTCTGTGCTCTAGGGACTCAGAATGACCCCGAACAGGTCGACTGGGCGGTCTCCGTTCTTTCTCGTATACACAGAAGAAGTTGTCCTTCCGAGTGATTTGCTTCACAATTCTCCCCGAGTTGAAATCTTCTCAGAAGCTGAAGCTGAACAAGCCCGATAGGACGGAGTCGATCTTTTGGAGGAGGAGCGTGAGATGGCCCTGATTCGATCAACGTTTACCAATAAGACTTACAGCGGTTCCATTCAAGATACGTCAGGAGTCGGACGTTCCAGGCAGGTGATTTGGTGCTCCGAGTGCATCAGCAAAGACCACACAAGTTGGCTCCCGCCTGGGAAGGACCCTTCATCGTCTCCAAGGTGCTGAGCAACGGAGCCTACCGACTCTACAATCTCGAGAAGAAGATCAATGAGCCGCGGGCGTGGAACGGAGATTTACTTAAGCATTTTTATGCCTGATTAGCGACTGTTTTGATGTAGCGAACAAGATTCCCAAAAGGATTTACTTGCTAGAAGTTTTGATTATCCAAATATGTTTGTTGACTCCGGTCTAAGAAATTTCTCCGAGTGAAGAGTCACCCTCTCACTCGGAGGCTTAGCCGCGAACCAGATTCACCTAAGTTAAAAAACATCTCCGAGTGAAGAGCTACCCTCTCACTCGGAGGCTTAGCCGAGAACAAAATTCGCCCAAGTTAAAAAACTTCTCCGAGTGAAGAGCTACACTCTCACTCGGGGGCTTAGCCACGAACCATATTCGCCTAAGTTAAAAAACTTCTCTGAGTGAAGAGCTACCCTCTCACTCAGGGGCTTAGCCATGAACCAGATTCTCCTAAGTTAAAAAACTTCTCCGAGTGAAGAGCTACACTCGCACTCGGGGCCTTAGCCGCGAACCAAATTCGTCTAAGTTAAAAAACTTCTCCGAGTGAAGAGCTACACTCTCAGCCGGGGGCTTCGCCGCGAACCAGATTCGTCTAAGTTAAAAATCTTCTCCGAGTGAAGAGCTACACTCTCACTCGGGGGCTTAGTCGCGAACCAGATTCGTCTAAGTTAAAAAACTTCTCCGAGTGAAGAGCTACACTCTCACTCGGGGGCTTAGCCACGAACCAGATTCGCCTAAGTTAAAAAACTTCTTCGAGTGAAGAGCTACACTCTCACTCGGGGGCTTAGCCGCGAACCAAATTCGCCTAAGTTAAAAAACTTCTCCGAGTGAAGAGCTACCCTCTAACTCGGGGGCTTAGCCGCGAACCAGATTCACCTAAGTTAAAAAAAACTTCTTCGAGTGAAGAGCTACCCTCTCACTCAGGGGCTTAGTCGCGAACCAAATTCGCTTAAGTTAAAAAACTTATCCGAGTAAAGAGCTACCCTCTCACTCGGAGGCTTAGCCATGAACCACATTCGCCAAAGTTACAAAACTTCTCCGAGTGAAGAGCTACCCTCTCACTTGGAGGCTTAGCCGTGAACTAGATTCGCCTAAGTTAAAAAACTTCTCTGAGTGGAGAGCTACAGTCTCACTCGGGGGTTTAGCCGCGAACCAGATTCTCCTAAGTGACGAAACCCAGCCCAACTACGAATCAGACTTCGCTTAGCCCTAACCCAACTACGAATCAAGCTTCGCTTAGGTGGGAGACTTTGCGTATGCCCAGAGCATCCCAAAAAAAATTCAGTCGACAAAGATAAACTCAAATTCAGTCGAAGCGAGCAAATTAATGATACCCGACGTATATCAAGGTTATCCGCGTAGGACAAAAACACTAAGTTTATTACCCGAATGAAGTTTAAAGTGTTTACATAAAACACTCGGCATATCGAGGCAAATCAAAGTTTTTTCTCATGAATGTTCGTCTTCCTCACAGTCACCTAGACTGGCCGGTTCCACGAAGGTGTCGAGGTCGATGACGTTGGCCATGCGTGTTGCGGTATCAATGAAGGTCTCCATGAAGTCTTCAAACTGAAGCTTCTTCATGTTTGCAACCTACAGCGCCTTCAACTTCTCCTCCCGAGTCTCCTTACAGTGGACCCTGACGAGAGAAAGAGTCACATCATCCCCACACCGAGTGACTGATTTCTTCCACGTCTGGACTCTCTCAGGAACCCGACCCATGCGCTCCATCACATCATCCAGATCGACGAGGAACGTGTCCTCACGCCATAGCTCTTTGTCGATTCTTCCCACAATAGCTCGCAGTCGAGTGAAGTATCCTTGGACTTTAACGAGGCAGCAGTTGAGGCGATACATGTTCACGGCCAAGTCATCGAGAACAGGAAACTTGATGGGATCCAAGTATAGCTCCACCTCGAAGGTCTCTTTTTCGAAATCAGGACAGAACTCTGTAGAAGAGGGACAACAAAATATCAGCTGCATGTCAGTCGACGAAAAATGCTAAGACTCACTCGGTAAAGACAAGATACCAATGAGAGAATCAAGCATCTTTGCCAGAAAATCTTTTACAAAACTTTCTAAGGCATTCCCCCTTTTTGCGATGGAGTGAAGTCTCTTCGCCCATTCATCTCTTTCGTTCTTCACCTGTTCATTTTCTGCCACCAACTTATTAAAGCCCGCAAGCTTCAGTTCATCAGCTTTGGACTTCTTCTTTAGGTTGGCAAGGACTAGATCCTTGTCTTCCAGCAACTTTTTCATCGCATCACACTCTAGCTTCAGTTTGTTCTTCTCAGATTCCACCTGGGTGTACTGCTACCCAATCTTGCAAGCCTTCTACAAAAAACATCCGAGTGGAAAAGTCAATTTCATTCGGCACAAGTATTTTTCTACTTCCGAGTGGAGAAATACAAGTAATTCGACACAATTATTTTCTACTTCTGAGTGGAGAAATACAAGTCATTCGACACAATTTTTTTTCTACTCCCGAGCAGAATAATAAAAGTCATTCGACATTATACGTCTTAAACTTCAGACTCGTGATGATGCAAGTATTCAACAACAGTCTCGGAGACTACACCTAGTGGGTTCACTCGGCGTGACCCCACTGGTTTATCACTCGACCAGGTCCGTCCTGACGAGCCAAAAAGATTATAAATTCGAATGCTTAATACTATTATCATTCACTAGCGATTAATAATAGTCTCGGGGACTACACACAGTGGGTGCACTTAGCGTTCCCCCACTAGATTCAACACTCAACATAATCAGTTCTGGCTGACCCTGATCAACAAACAAGAATGTCTCTACAACTTAAGACCCCTGCCGGTGCAAGCACTCGACAACGGTCTCGGGGACTACACCCAGTGGGTTCAGTCAGAGTGACCCCACTTGAACAAAGACAACACAAAGACATTTCTACAAAAATACCCAGTGGGTGTGAGTCAGAACTCAAACTTACTGTCGCACTTACTCGGACATTTTCTTGGAGCACCACGCCGTGGTTATACACCAAGACGATGGCGTCATAGGCTCCTTTCGCTTGTTGCGTCATCAGCTCCACCTGGATCATAGCTTCCTTGGCGGCACCAGTATGGTCTTCAGGGACACGACGCGTGGTGTACACGGTCGTGGGAGACATCAATCCCGAGGCTGCAGCAGAAACAACTGGAGTGCCCGACTGTAATCCAGGCGGAGTTGTGGTGACAACAACCGAACTAACAAGCGGAGCACTCACTACACGCATCTCCGCCACAGGCACCTCAGACACAATGGGTTCCACCTCAGCAGCAGGTTGTCCTTGATCATCGTCATCCAGTTGGATGACCTCTGTTGGCGGCGCGGCTGGTAGACAGAAACACCAGAAGTTACAGCCAAAAAATCATCCACATGGAAGAGTAACACATAGTGGAAAATCAGTAATACCTAGCTGTGCAGTTGCTGCGTTAGCAATATCAACCTCCATGGGGTCTTCACCCCATCGTGGCGACGACGTCACAGAGGTAGCAGCTCTATCAATGCAATTCCATTCGGTCATCATTCCAACCACAACAGTTCACTCGAATAAGAGAGGAAGATTAAGCACTTACGCAGAGGCGACTCGAACAACGATCCTCATTCTAGACAGAGCTTTTCGAGGTTTGGGTCCGCTGGGCTTAGACACCTTTGTAGGCTGCTCCACCGGTTTGCCAGACGATCCCGTGATGCATTTGGCACTCCTGCCACTGAACGCCAAAGGCTTGCTCGGAGTGCCCGCGGGATCATGACGCAGCTTGTACTGGGGCTCGTGGCGAGAAGGAGACGAGTCTTCCTCCTTGCTTTCCTCCAACTCTTCCTCCTCTGTCTCTTTGCTGTCTTCGACATATTCCTCGCTCCCCGCACTATCCTCCATGCTCCCCTCCTCGAGGTCGAGTGCGTTGCCATTCGGGACCGGAGAATGCAAGTTTGTCCATGTCTGCAAGATGCAACTCCCAAGCTCAATCGACAAGGAAATTGCAAGCACTCGGTCGTAATGCAAAGATATTCAACAAAGCAGAACTAACCTTATTTGTCGGCGGGTTTTGAGCAGAGAAGGGCAGGACTCTCTTCGCCCCCATCAGATTATCTCAAGGACCAGCTATCCCGCGGATCCACTTCGCTACCATGTCTTCATCCACTTCCTGAGGATGCGACTGAGTGGAGTACTCTGGGCCACTGTAATGCCACATAGTGTGGTCCCGAGCTTGGAGAGGCTGGATGCGTCTTCCAAGGAAGGTCTCTAACAGATCCATCCCTGTCACTCCGTTGCGGACCAGACCAATCAGTGCTTTGACTAAAGGCTCCACCTGAGCTTTCTCCTCCTTCATCGACACTAACGTCCTCGAGGCACTCGGCCGCTCTAAAGTGAAGGGAGGAAGTCCACTCCACATATTTGGGCAAGCGACATCATTGCAGTAAAACCAAATGGCTTGCTAGTTGCGAACCGACTCGGGAAAGGTCATGACAGAATAACTACTTTTGGCTCTCTTTTGAAGTCCTAAGCCCCCACACAACTGGATGACATGGGTCTTCTCATCAGTCGGATTGACCTTCTTCACCGATTGAGAACGCACAGTGAAGATAGATTTGAGGAGTCCCCAGTGAGGAGGACACCCCAAGAAACACTTGCATAAGGTTACAACGGTAGAAAGGTGGGCAATGGCATTCAGCGGAAAATGATGCAACTGCACCCCGAAGAAGTTCAAGAACCCCCGAATGAAAGGATGAGGCGACAAGGAGAAACCTCTTTCGACGTGGGTCAGAAGGAGGACTCACTCTCCCTCATGCGGCTCGGGCTCGACTTCATCGCTAGGAAGCCTCCAAGATTTGTCCGCCAGCATACCGTGCTCGACGAGATCGAGGAGGTCCTCCTTCCGCACAGTGGATCGGAGGAAATCCCCCTGGATCCAGCCCGGCGGCAGAGCCTGCTTCCTAGGCTTGGAGCCGCCCTTCTTCTTCGCTTTCTCCAGCTTGTTGGTTTGCCCTTTCGTCATGGCTGCGGCGGCAAGATTGGTTGCTGAGGGCTGCGCTGGTGGCTAAGAAGAAGGGAGAGCAGAGGAGAAGAAAGAGCTGATGCCGTTTCGAACCCTAGCGCCGACGACTTTTATAACCAACCGACTGGGTCTCTCGCAAGTGGACCCCCCGCTTATCTCCTCGCCGGCCACCGCGAGATATGTGGCGGAGATAGAGGCGCAGGAATCGAGGCGACGCGATCCACTTGATGGCAACGACGTCATCGCCGCGTAGCGCACAACAACCGAAGTTTTCAAAACCTGGAAAATCCGGGGCTGACAGGTGACTGGTCACATCAGAAGATCCCGTCAAATGCGCTGATTCACTGGTTCACTCGAATCCTGAAAGTCACTCAGATATTTTGGACCAAGCAGAATCGATCAAGGGGAATGATGAAGATTTCAATAGACATCCAATTCAGCAAAACTTTGAAGGGCATTCAAATTCAGTCTGCTATATCAAGATTTACAGCTACACCTTCAACACTCGAACCTCGATCCATTCGGGGGCTAATGATGGGGTTATATCACTAGGGTAGGGTCATAGGCCTAACCTATAAGTCCTACCCAAGGGCACCTCATTATTAGCTTGAAGGTCACAAGATACCTACCGGCTGGATAAAGACAACCTCTTGTCCACTCGGTAGAAAACCACTCGGAGGATTATCTTATACTCGACGACTGGACTCCACTCGGTGAAGACCAGAAGCAAGTCGACATAGAATGCCAGAAGCCACCTTAGGGAGGCCAACGGTCATACGTTGGACTACTGTAGTTATTGTCATTTATGGCATACATTACCTGTAACGTATGCATTTAATCTCACTTATTGCACCCTTGAAGGCTGGACACTTATGAGGGGAGCGCACTCTATATAAGACACCCCTCCACTCTGGCACAAGGGTTCGCATTCTGTAACACCTATATTCCACTCGACACGAAAGCTCCAAAGCACTGAGACGTAGGGCTATTACCTCCACCACAGAGGGGCTTGAACTCATACAACCTTGTCGTAGCTAGGACTGTGCCCTCTACTTTCATACCCTACTCATCTACTGTCATGCTTATTCCCACGACACCATGGCCTCCTGATTAGCTCCAGTCAATAAACCTACCCAATAGGTAAGATAGCCACCAGTAACATAAGCCACATCAAAAGGGGATCTCAGCTTCTTATCTTCAAAAGTAGCGCGATTACGGCAATTCCAAATTGCCCAACAAACTGCAGCCAGGCCAAATGTGTAAAATCTGACACCATGAGGTTGAAACATATAACACCATGAAAAATATTGCCAGATATTATTCAGACCCGGGCTAGTACCAAACACACATCCGACCGTTCTCCAAACAACCCTGGCAACAGGACAAGTAAAACAAAGATGTTGTGATGTCCTCGTTCTTTATAGAACGAGTATCTAGGATTACCGGCCCATTATTTTGTTTTCATCACATCTCTGGTTAGGATAGCATCCTCGAAGAGTTGCCATAAGAAGATCTAGATTTTAAGAGGAATTTTTGTTTTCCAAATCCATCTATAATCACATCCCGCTATATTTATTTCTAGATATTCATAGACATATTTGGTTGAGAACACTTTTTTTCCTAGGGTGCACACAATCTGATCCGAGATATCAGAGGTTGTCCAAGCCCCACCGTGTTTTTAAGTTCCCCCCATTGGCACAAAAGTGGATGGTGAAGTTTTCTCCTGAAGAAGTTATCGTCAACTCCAGCTTTGAAATGAGACAACATGATATCTTGACGGTTACATATGCCAAATAAGTATGCATAAGTGTTTTTCAGCGGTGGATTGCCACGGATAGGGTTAAGCCAGAGTCTGGCGATGTTGCCAGAGTTTAAAATGACTCCTCTTCCAGCCATATAATAGTCTTTCACCTTCATAATGTCCTTCCAAATCGGCGAATCAACAAACTTACTTTTCACCAAGGCAAGATCATCCTTTCTAAAATATTTAGCTTTGATCACATCTTGCCACATCCCTTTCTGAGTTTCCAGCTTCCACCACCATTTGGTGAGAAGGCTAATATTTTGTTTATGTAAGTCTTTCACCCCCAAGCCCCCTTTCTTCTTGAATCTACAAATGCGGTTCCATTTCACAAGATGGTATATTTTGTGCCCCTCATGTTCTTGCCAGAAGGATTTTTTTCGGTGTTTATCCAGCTTATATATAACCATCTTAGGAAGAAAGAACATGGACATCTAGTAGAAGATAATGCTAGTGAGGGAGGTTCATCAGGGTTAATCTACCCCCCCGAGGATGCGACATTACTAATCCAGGATTCACAACATTTAAGAAACCTCTCATCCACAAATAACCAATCTAGGTTTTGAAGATTAGTATAGCTAACTGGAACCCCCACGTATTTCATAGGTAAATGATCAATCTGAAAGTTGAATAAACCAGCATAGAATTTTAAAGTGTCATCATCACCCCCAACACATAGGATCTCACTTTTAACAAAGTTGATCTTGATCCCACACATGAGTTCAAAAATATAGAGAAGAAGCTTCAGGTTAACCGCCACCTGTTTGTCGTGTTCAAAGGAAATGACAGTGGCATCTGCATATTGAAGGATGGCTAGACCATTCTCAATCAGATTTGGAGCAAGGCCAGTGATAAGATGTTCCTACCACAAGGTTAAACAGGAAAGTAGAAAAAGGGTATCCTTCGCGCACCCCTTTGTGGCTCTAGAAATAAGGCCCTTCTCATTGTTAAGTTTGATACTCACCTTTCCATTGTAGAGGATTTTTTTAACCCAAACACACCAGGTGTCCCCAAAGCTACAGATACGGTGGCATTCCAAAAGGAAATCCTAGTTAATCTTATCGTCTGCTTTCCCAAAGTCCAGTTTTAGGACAATTCTGACCTTCTTCTTGCGCAGTGTCTCATGTAAAACCTCATGCAGGGTTAGAATGCCATCCATAATGTTCCTATGTTTTATGAAGGCATTTTAATGTCTACTCATAAGAATATCAGTATAGGTAGCAACTCTATCATTTAACACTTTAGTGATCAATTTATAGAGACACCGTAGCAAACTGATATGTATGTACTACTGGATTCTTTTTTCTCAATTTAACTTGGGGATCAAGGTGATCGCACCATAGTTTAAGAGGGCCACATCAAGGGTGTTATTATGAAAGGCTCCGAAGAGACGCGTCAAATCAGTTTTTACAAAATCCTAGCAATGTTTATAAAATTCAGCTGGGATATTGTCAGGACGAGGGGCTCTATTGTTATCCATAGAAAATAGGGATTTTTTCACCTCTTCTTCCGTGAATTCACGAGTAAGCAGGTTATTATCATCCATGCTCTATTTTTCCTCAGTAGATCAGGTGTGAGGAGATAAGTGGAACATGTTTCCCCTAGCCGGGCCAAACAGTTCTTTATAGTAACTTGTAGCATGTGCCAAATAGTTCTTTATTGTGGACATCCCCATTAATAAACGAATGAATCATATTTTTGCATTTTCTTCCATTAGCAACCCGATGAAAAAGGCAGTATTTTGATCTCCTTTGAGAAGACGGCGTTCATTAGAATGCTTAAGCCATCAAATCTCTTCATTGCTCAAGATCTCATTAATTTCTGCATATAGGAAAGTCCTTCCTTCATAAATCTTAGGATCCAAAGGGCCATCCTCTTCCACCTTCTCAATCTCTTCCAACTCCTTTTTAATATTCATCTTCTTCTTCCTATCATGGCCGAAGGCATTGGAACCCCACCCTTTAAAATATTTCTTAATGCGCTTAAGCTTGATATTAAGAATATCAACTGGGTCACAAGAACCAACAGGTTGCTCCCAAATACTCTTCGCTTTAGGGTAAAACTCTTCAGTTTTTAACCAACAAAGTTCAAATCTGAATTCACGAACATGAGATGGCCCAAATTTGGTGGTATTAGACGACAATAGGAGGGGGTTGTGATCCGATATATATCTAACTAGTTTACGCACAGAAACCAAAGGAAACAGATCTTTCGAGTCAAAGCTCATAAGCACTCTATCTAGATTCTCCTATGTAGGATGTCTATTAGTCGAGGTGTAATTGCCACCCCCATGTAGATCTCCCGTAGGCTTAGGGAGTTAATGACCGTGTTCAATTTATCAATGTACTGTGAATTACCAGGGTCTCTATTCTTCTCATCCACCCCTTGGATGATGTTAAAGTAACCACCTATGACATAAGGAATTCTAAGATTGACAGAATTATGAAGCATCTCACCAAGGAATTCATCTTTACGGTCATCATGGGCCGCCCCATACACCACCACAAGTGCCCATATGCATTTCTTCCTAACATGACAAACTGTAGTCTGGATAAGAAAATTGTCGATCGACCAGGAAACAACTTCAAGGGTCTCTTTTCTTACTCCACAAAGAATGCCACTCGATCTACCCACGGAATGGACATGATTCCAAGCAAATCTATCTAAGGGGTCAACTCTACGCAAGAATTTCAAAGGAAACTTATTTTTCTTGGTCTCCTAAATGCCTATGAAATCAAGGGAATGGTATTTGATAATGTGAGAGAAACAGGTAGCCATTCCTCTCTTACCTTCTCCCCTGCAATTCCAGAATATGCCATTCATTTCATAACCAAGGTTTTTTTTCCTTTCTTGGTAACCCTACTAGGATGCAAAGTAGGGGTACCTTCATCTTTCTTCAAGGACGCACAATTTTCTTTACTTCGAGTGACAGGCCTAGCTACCACCACATTTTCTTTCTTTTTTCTTCTTTCTAGATTTTACCACCGTGAACTCCCCATCCTCTGAATTGTCCCCCCCCCCAATTCAGATCAAGAGGAGTTTGATCCCCATTGGAATTAGTGAGCACCATATTATTATCATCCCCTTATGTTCAGAGTGTTCAACAATTCCATCATTATATTCTATATTTCTAAACTTCTCAAGTTCTCTAAGAACATCGATATTAGCAAAATCAGCACCTGAGATGTGAACCCCCATCTTAACATTAGTCAATATCAACTCAGCATTAGATAACGTATCAAAGGAGTTGGTGAAGCGAGGAGTACCTTCGATATCTCTCTTTTTTGCAACAGCTATAGCCTTATCTTCAATTTTCTTCGTCTTGTTCTGCACATTCCGAAGGTTAAAGCGCAAATTTTCTTTGGTAGCCAAGGGGGAGTAGGAATCACCTCAAGGTCCATAGAGGAATGAGGTGATTCAACTTTGTAAACATTAGCACCATTCATAACAACCTCGTAAGTTGCATTAGCCTCCATCACGTGAGGATATTTTTTCACCACGTCGGCAAAGGATTTTTTATTGCTACCAGGATTCTTGAAACTTTCATTGTTAATTTCTTCTAGTTTTTACTTCATTTTTTATCATGTTCCACATAGTACATCACCATAGTATCAATAAGCAATGTAGTATGTAGCAACTCATCTGAGTCCATACTCCCCTGAGACTCCTGGATTTGATCGTGCTTTCCTCCCTTTTGGGGGATTGAAGGCCCCCCTAGTCCGGTGGAGGGTCCACCCAGATCAGGTTGTTTGTTGTTATTAGTATCATCAGTTCCAGGAGCTTTTTTCCCCAGTGTTAGCATAGTATGAATAACATTTTTCTCTCTGTCAAGATCTCTTACCAGAACCTGATCCACCTCATAATAGAAGTCAAAGAAGTAACCACCAAAAACAGATTCATCAATAGTAGTAATCGCATCAACATTTCTTCACTCAAGCTTCACCCGAGCAGAGGCCAGGCGATGCAAAGTAGCCGCATCAATCTCCAAGGGGACCCCAACCAAGGAGGCAACAAAAGCAAGGTTTCTTTCACTCCTTTTGTCCAGAGGAACATTACTAATTTTAACCCAAGCTACCTCCATGCCCCCTTGGAGTCAACAACCGAGAATCATTTGGTAGCATGAATAATAGCTCTACTGGTCTTAAACTCAACTCTTCCCACATAACAGATCTGTGCCACTTCACGAGGATTAGGAAATCTCACCACAAAAACCCCAGGGCCAATAGCATGTGCTGAACAAGGCAATCCAGTGGCCAGGTAATCATTCAAATCTAGTTCCATTTGATGAGTAGATGTCTCACCCTCTATGATGGTAACCACAATATTATTGGACTTCTCTTTCATCTTATTAGCATTACATGAATCATGGATATAGTAGAAGCTTTGCCCCTTAGACTGGAATGCACACATAGAAGAAATGCACTCCCAAGGAAGAAATTCCCGACACACAGAAGCAAGGTGACCTAGTTTACTACATCGCTCAAAGAAGGCATGCGGACAACAAAAAGGAGAATGCTCATGTGATTTGCAAATAGGACAAGTCTCGACTTTATTGGTAGGATTCACCTAGTTGGTGTTTTGCTTCCGATGAGGATGCCGGGGTGGAGGGGAGATCTGACGCCCGATGCCATCACCAGCTGATTCAGAGGAACCTTGGCTCTTTGGCATCCAAACCCCACCCTCCGGAGTTACCTTCCCCGTCGCTGCCACATCCCAATGGGAGCTGTCGTCGGATCTAGAGGCGACATTGGACGAGGAAGAGTTGTTGCGGTTGTCATCGCCCCTCTTCCACGAGAACTTGCTTCGGTCTCGTCTGCGGCCGCCGCCTCCTCCTGGCTGGCGACCGAGACCACGAGCACCACGGACGGGTTCCTCCCGCCGGTCACCCCGGTAGCCACGCCCACCGTCTACCGTCATGGTAGGAGAGGCTGCCACCGCCGCATAGGATCGCTGGTCACCGCCCACCTTTCCTTTCCACCAACCAAAGGAATCAGGGATTCTGGATCTAGGTTTTTCCGCCGTCGCCCAGAAGTGCGAGAACGATTCCTCTAGGTCAAGCACCGGGTGAGGGAGAGAGGATTTTACATGAGTACCACCGCGGAATGGATTATCGGATGCATCCCCCCAACACCACACGTGTCGCACATTCACCATTGCTGCTCGGTTTGTAGAGGTGGGGCCCGCCTGGGTCCACCGCGGTCCGCCCGACTGGCTCCCCGTGCGTCCCCCGCGCACCACCGCCCCGTAATCCCTATCGGCTCGTTGTCGGCAATCCATCTTGAACTCTCGCTAAATGGCAAGGGAAAGTGATCACGTCACCTATGTCAAAGGTTTTCGAAGCGCGGAGAAAACGGGCGTCGACCATGACCCCGCGCGCATCTAACAGCACCAGCTGGAGAGCGTCGCGGTGAAGTTGGAGCACGCCGTCGTTGAATGACAGCGATCTCGTCGTGAGATCAGCGGCGAAGGAGACCCGCCATCTCGAGTCGCCAGGGTCACCCGAGTCGCCGCTTGTCGTGCGCGTCATGCGAGGAACCACCACAGTCTTGGTACCTCGTCGTTAGTGAGGGTCTGTGACCATCTTCCATCATGTGCTCCTAGGTGCATATTTGAATTGCCGCTCTCGTGCTCCTCTAGGTGCACATTTGTATTGTAGCAGTATCTATGTTTACAATGTTTAGTGCACACCGAAGAGACATGGAAATTACAATGCCTAGTGATTCTCCATATGCAAATAATTTATTGTTCATATCGCTTCTATGTAATAATACCAAAATGAAACTTCCAAAAAAATATTAAATCAAAGGCGGAGATATAATTTTCAAAGTAAACTTTGATGATAGGACAACGGTTGTATACCCTTAGGGTTAGGGCTCCGGCTTCGAGAGACCACAAGTTGAGGACAGGGCAAACAAGTTAATATTATTTCGTATTCTTAATTAAGCACCAGTTAATAAATCTTTGGTCCAAATAGTTAACTTTGTCCAATTATCTCCGTTGCAGGTATTCAAGAACAATATTAACAAAAATGATATAGCCCCAGCTATGATGGAGCAAGCAAGACTTACCCTGCAGAAATGTGACGGACTCCCCCTTGCAATATCGACTATCGGTGGATTCTTGGCCACTAAGCCAAAAAATGCTATTGAATGGAAGAAGATCAATGATAATATTAGCATTGAATTGGTGATAAATCCTGAACTTAGGACAATAAAGACAATTCTCATGAGGAGCTACGATGGTTTGCCATACCATCTGAAGGCTGTATTCTTATACATGTCCATATTTCCAGAAGATCACAGGATTAGGTGGGGTCGCTTGGTGAGGCGGTGGATTGCAGAGGGTTACTCAAGGGATGTGCATGGCATGACTGCAGTTGAACTTTGTTGTCGGTACTTTGATGAGCTCTTGGATAGGAGTATGATCCTGCCAGGGGAAGGGATAGATCAATACATTCAGAAAATCAATTCTTGCCAACTTCATGATATGATCCGTGAAATATGCATCTCAAAGGCTATGGAGGAAAACTTTGTTTTCACGCTGGAGGAAGGATGTTGTTTGAGCGACACACAAGGTGCAATACGTCATCTTGTCATAGGCAGCAACTGGAAAAGGGATAAAGATGTGTTCGAACGGATACTAGACTTGTCACACCTACGGTCAATGACTGTGTTCGGAGAGTGGAGGTCATTTTTCATCTCTGATAATATGAGGTTCCTGCGAGTGCTTGACTTGGAAGACACAATTGGGCTAAGGGATCATCATCTTGATAAAATCGGGCAGCTCCATCACCTAAAGTACCTTTCTCTACGAGGATGTCGCTGTATCTTATACCTGCCTGATTCTTTGCAGAATTTGAGGCACCTCCAAACACTTGATGTTAGAGGTACACATATAATTGAGTTGCCAAGAACAATCACCAATCTTAGCAAGCTACAGCACCTTCGTGCAGATGGTGTTTTGAACAGAGGACGTGATATCAAGGGAGAGGACATGGTAGATAAATATTTAGGTACTGATACATGTGATACATGCAGCGTTTTGTTATCGAGAGGTTATCATTTCTTGAGACCACAAGTTTTAGATGCTGGTTTGAACAGGTATGATATATTCAATCTATACCGCTTCCACGACAGGAACCTACATGGCGTTATACTTCCTATAGGGATTGGTAAACTGAAGGCCCTTCACGCACTAGGTGTTGCTGATGTTTCCAGGAGAAACGGAAATGCCACTCTGAAAGAGGTCGGAATGCTTACTCAGCTACGTAAGCTTAAAGTGGGTGGTGTGAACTACAGTAACGTCAATGAGTTATGGTCTGCCATTGCTGGTCATAATCAACTTCAATCTTTGTCAGTTGAAATAGGTGACCTCTCCGAACAGAGGAATGAGTTAGACGGCTGTTTGGGTGAGGGTTTGTTACCACCAAACAGCCTCGAGAGCCTCACTCTGCATGGTAAGCTAGTCAATGCTACAAAATGGATACATAAGCTTCAGAATCTCTCCAAGTTGGTACTACGGTTTAGCAACTTGGGGGAAGATGATGGCATACAAGCCCTCGGGGTGCTACCAAATATGGTGGTTCTATGCCTGAGGAGTTGCTCGTTCAAGGGGACTCAGCTCCGTTTCCAGAGGTCAACTTTCCAGATCCTCATGGTGCTGGAGCTCCAAGAGTTAGACAATCTCCAGTTGGTGCTGTTTGAAGAAGACACAATGCCCAAGCTTGAGCTGCTACAAATTTGTGGGTGCCAAGGGTTGAAGGACATCTCCCGAATGCCAGCCCTGAAAAGCCTCAAGGAAATTCGGTTGCATTATAGTGAAAATGTGAAGAAAGAGGTGGAGAGGCAGGTGGCGGAGCATATGACGCACGTCAGACTCAAACATTATTGACTGACTACTAAACCCTCTTTCCCTCTCTCCCTCTCCCCCTCTCTGTTCCCATCAGATTCGTATGATGGTACTTTTCCTGCATCTACTATACATATAGTAGGACTAGTAATTGATGTATATGTTACAAAACAGAGTCACTCGGGCGTATACAGCAACACTGTAAGTCTGTAATGCAGCAGTGGTATGTATCACTTAAAACGCAATACATAACACTTCCTTTGCTGTCGATTCGTCCATGTGTATTCGTTTGTTGCAGTAGCATCGAATGCGATAAATTGCTGCTAGACCGGATGTATCTGAATCCGAAAATGAATGGGAGCTTGCTCTCACTAGTAAAAAAAAGGCTCATTTGTCCTGATTCCAGAGGACCATTAGCCCCGGTTCTCGAACCGGGACTAAAGGGTGGGGATTAAAGCCCAAAACCTTTAGTCCTGGTTTGTTTATGAACCGGAACAGATGTGTCTCCACGTGGCCGCTGCGGGGAGCCCAGGTAGGAGGAACTTTAATCCCGGTTTAGAGAGTGGATTTTTAGCACCCGGGTGCCTAGGCACCCTCTATGAACAGTAACACCGAAACAAATAGAAAAATATTCGAAAAAATCTGAAACTTTGCAAGATCAAAGATGATAAAAAAAATTAGGTGCTTGCAAGTTTTCATGCCAAAAAAACATTTGAGGAGCTCTATACAGAAAAAAATATTTTTGTAGTTCAAATTTTGAACACTTTTAGCACTAAATCCGAACCTTGTTTGTACACCTTCCTCTACATGATATTTTGACATGAAAATTTGTAAGAACCTATAAAGTTTGACAATCTTATATGTTGTAAAGTTTTAGATTTTTTCAAACTTTTTTTCTATTTTTTTGATTTCACTGTTCATAGAGGGTGCCTATGCACGCGGGTGCTGTTACACCTTTCTCGCCGGTTTGTCACACCAATCGAGACCAAATGGAATCCACGCGTCAGCATATGGCCGGAGCTGGGTTTTTTTTTTGAGTGGGGGCGTTGGGGGTTTTGGAGGGTTAATTTAGTAGTTTCATACATATTGTGTTAGCTAGCTAATAGAGAGAAGTGTCCTCTCGTTCTCCATGCTTGGTCAAACAACAAGTTTTCATATATCTATGCGACGCTATTACATATATACAATATAACATCTTTTACAATTAATCCAAAACATCATCTATTAAGATCCAATGACAAAATACACATGACATTCTCCGTCTTTAGGTATGACGTGGTCAAGAAAGATTCCCGCCAATTCCTCTTGAATTGCTCATATGCGATCATATGGGAGGAGTTGATCCCGCATCTCACAGATATAATTTAAAGAAGGGGGTCAATACATGCTTATAGATGAATAAAAGTCAACACAATTGTGAATATTATTTACGTACTTGAAATTGTTTCTGAGAGAAGACCCTCTGAGAGGTCGAGTTGCGAATGAACTCACATACGTAGTATGCACATAAAGCAGTGTCTTCTTTCTAGTATATACACTTTAAGAGAATAGAGTTCAATCAAACTGATAAGCAAGCATGATAATGATATATTGATGAAAGTTTGAATCAATTAGAGATGCACAGAACTAGCTAGTATTACTTACTTTGGGATGCGTAAATCACAACCCTTTGTTTAGACCGAGAACCTTATTGGCAAACTTCGTCCAAACCCTGTCAGGCAAAGAAAATGATTACTTGATATCAGGAAATTAACGAAAGTTGCATGCCGATATGGTCTCGGTATATTGACTGTATTTACTTCTTGAGCATTGCAGTAATGTCCCCATAATCCTCTTCGGCTTTACGTCTCGAGTGTAAGACATTTAGTAATGCCCTGCCATTGGATAGAAGAATAAAGTGGTCTTTGCGCATGCATATATAACTCATCAATTACATTACTTGATTAACCTCGAGTAAGCGAAACCGAGTTTACAGAGAAGACAACAACACTCACTTGAAGTTGTAAGGAAAGATTATTTCCTTTTTTTATGTATAAGGAATGAGTTTAGCAAGTTCTCGTCGGTCTCTTTGATTGACTTTCGTATCGTCAATTCATTTACGGTATCTGGGCTAATGAACCCAACATCGACGATTTTTTTTAATTCGACGATCTTCAATCTGCATAATATATATAATGAGGATAATTATATATACATGCAATGAACGAGCCACTTGTTTGTATATAGTGAGGATAATTATATATCTGCTAGAGACTTAACTATAGAAGTACTACTTACAGACAATAGGAAGTCATGAGTTGTTTGTCGAGAGCCAGTTGATTGTATAACTGAAATAACTCCTCAAATTGAATAGTAATCACGGGAAGTCCAATGAATTCGTGCTCTGGTTTCACTACCACATACATAGCGTTTTTCCACACTCCCTCCAGGTTTTCATGTACCACTCATGCAATCTGTGCATCATCGTTGTTAGAGCAGGATGACCAGATTTGACGAGAGGCTTCCCGTGCACATATTTATATAGTCCTTTTGTTACATCATCGTTGTTAGCTCACCATATTGATCCTCTGTGATAGTATCCACGGGGTAGCTAGGAGTCGTTAAGTCATGCTGAACGGGCTCCATGGAAGCCACGTCGCTTCTCCGCTGAGATGGCGGGGTACCTTCTAGGGTAGCTTGGTGCCGCTGAGATGGTTGGCCAGTAGCTCGCTGGCTCTCAAGTCCCGCACATGCTGGCGCCTATCAAGCAGGTGGTCGCCACCGAGTCGACGACGAGGATGCGCGATGGGCATCGTCGACGTCGAGAACAATTTGTACAATTATTTAAAGCCCTACTATTTAAAGAATAAATTTGGAATTAATATATGTCATTGATGATTTGTTTGCAAATTCTAATTTAATTAGGTAGCAATGGGCAGGAATAGGAAAAACAAATATGCATTCGTTTTTCAAAATAAAATTAAAGAGATTCAAAAGCACGATTCGCGATTCATCAAATATGAATGACAATTTTTATACCGCAAAACCTTATCTATCTCACTAATCTACCTTTTATCTACATGATTTTCTTTCTACTGCTAAGGCGTTATATCTACACGTACGATATATGAACACAAATTTCTATGAACAAAAATTGTATGAACATCAATATGCAGGGGCGACGGCGGCGACAAGCAGAGCACGTAGAGGAGGAGCTCACCGGGGCCGACGGGCTCGTGGCAGCGACGATGATGGGCTCGGGGACGGCGACGACCGGCTCGGGGACGGGGGCAACGGGGACGTGCTCGGGGCAACGACGACGGGCTCGGGGACGGCGGCGACGACGAGGAAGACTAGATCAGGGGCGGGGACGACGATGACTGGCTCGGGGGGTGGCGGCGAGCAATGGGGGAGTATTTGGGGAAATTTCGATAACTCCCGCCTATATGCGAAAACCAGTGGTCCCGGTTCGAGGCACAAACCGGTACCAATGCACCCTTTCGTCCCGGTTGGTACCTCAAACCGGGACTAACGACCAATTTCCAACAGCCCAAAGGGCGGGAAGAAGAGACCTTTAGTCCCGGTTGGTGCCAATAACCGACACGAAAGGGTGTCTTTCGTGTCGGCTGGTGGCACAAACCAGAACTAAAGGCTTGTGCGTGCCACAGCCGCGGTGCGGTTGCATGTTTAGTCCCACCTATCTAACCGAGAGAGTCCGGGAGTGGTTTATAAGCGCTGGTGCGCACACCCTCTCGAGCTCCTCTCAATTGCAGGCTTCCGGGCCGAATTTTTCACAGCCTATGGGCCTAATGTGCCTACTGTGGGCCTGAATCCTAGCCCAACTCCGTGGTTGGGTTTCTAGTCGTATTCAGGCTGTGGTGGCCAAGTAGGTGGCATTTTTCTTTAAAATCTAGTTTTTTTGTTTCGTTTTTTGCTCTATTTATTTTATTTTGTGACTAACTTTACTAAAATATAGATTTTTGAGTGATTATTTTTCCTTCTATTTAATATTACTGTGCTTTTATCATTATATTCAATTTGGTAGGTTTTAGCTTATTTTAAAGGATTGTTTTAATCAAAAACAGATTTGTTACAAGAGGGATTTCAATTTTTGAACTTATTTGAACTCAAGACTTTTTGTGTGTTCAAAATGAAAAATTCAAAGCCACACCATCAATTTTCAACACTTTATGAGTTCATTTGGTATTTTTCATGCATTTACTATTTTTTGGAGCTAAATGGCCCAGAAATTGAAAAACACTACAGGTGAACTCTGAATAGGTTGAAAGTTGGCATGGTATCATCATTTCACCCACATAGCATGTGCTAAAAAGTTGAGAGGGTCGCGGCAAAAACTGGATGCACTTCGTGTACAAATCGGATAATTTCTTTCGAAGTATGAGGGTTTCTGACGAAAACTCATCTGTTATAAAAGGGATTTCAATTTTTTTGAACTTATTTGAACTCAAGACTTTTGTGTGTTCAAAATGCACCATTCAAGGCCACATCATCAATTTTCAGTACTTTCCGAGTTCATTTGGTATTTTTCATGCATTAACTGATTTTTGAGCTAAATGGCCCAGAAATTGAAAAGCACTACAAATGAGTTCCGAATAGGTTGAAAGTTGGCATGGTATCATCATTTTACCCACATAGCATGTGCTAAAAAGTTGAGAGGGTTACGGCAAAAACTAGATGCACTTCGTGTACAAATTGGACAATTCCTTTCGAAGTATCACACTTTCTTAGGAAAACTCATCTGTTACAAAAGGGATTTCATTTTTCTGTACTTATTTGAACTCAAGACTTTTGGTGTGTTCAAAATGCACCATTCAAGGCCACATCCTCAATTTTCAACATTTTCCGAGTTCATTTGATATTTTTCATGCATTTACTAATTTTTTTGAGCTAAATGGCCGAGAAATGGAAAAACACTACAAATGAACTCTGGATAGGTTGAAACTTGGCATGGTATCATCATTTCACCCAGATAGCATGTTCTCAAATGTTGAGAGGGTTGCAACAAAAACTAGATGCACTTCGTGTACAAATCGGACAATCTCTTTATAAGTATGAGGGTTTCTTATGAAAACTCTTGTGTTACAAAGGAATTTCATTTTTTTGAACTTATTTGAACTCAAGACTTTTCATGTGTTAAAAATGCACCATTCGAGGCCACATCATCAATTTTCAACACTTTGCGAGTTCATTTGGTATTTTTCATTCATTTACTGATTTTTTTGAGCTAAATGGGCCATAAATTGAAAAGCACTACAAATGAACTCTGAATAGCTTGAACGTTGGCATGGTATCATCATTTCATCCACATAGCATGTGCTAAAAAGTTGAGAGGATTGCGGCAAAAACTAGATGCACTTCGTGTACAAATCAGACAATCTCTTTCGAAGTATCACAGTTTCTTAGGAAAACTCATCTGTTACAAAAGGGATTTCGTTTTTCTGAACTTATTTGAACTCAAGACTTTTTGTGTGTTCAAAATGCACTATTCAAGGCCACATCCTAAATTTTTAACATTTCCCAAGTTCATTTGGTATTTTTCATGCATTTACTGATTCTTTTTAAGCTAAATGGCCCAGAAATTGAAAAGCATGACAAATAAACTCTGAATAGGTTGAAACTTGGCATGATATCATCATTTCACCCACATAGCATGTGCTAAAAAGTTGAGAGGGCTGCAGCAAAAACTGGACTCACTTCGTGTACAAATCAGACAATCTCTTCATAAGTATTATGGTTTCTATCGCAAACTCATGTGTTACAAAGGGATTTCATTTTTTTGAACTTATTTGAACTCAAGACTTTTTGCGTGTTGAAAATGCACCATTCAAGGCCACATCATCAATTTTCAAGACTTTCCGAGTTCATTTGGTATTTTTCATGCATTTACTGATATTTTTGAGCTAAATGGCCCAGAAATTGAAAAGCACTACAAATGAACTCTGAATAGGTTGAAAGTTGGCATGGTATCATCATTTCACCGACATAGCATGTGCTAAAAAGTTGAGAGGGTTGTGACAAAAACTGGATGCACTTCGTGTACAAATCGGACAATCTCTTTCGAAGTATCAGGGTTTCTTACGAAAACTCATCTGTTACAAAAGGGATTTCATTTTTTTGAACTTATTAGAACTCAAGTCTTTTTGTGTGTTTGAAATGCACCATTCAAGGCCACATCCTCAATTTTCAACACTTTCCGAGTTCATTTGGTATTTTTCATGCATTTACTGATTTGTTTTAGGTAAATGGCCCAGAAATTGAAAAGCACTACAAATGAACTGTGAATGGGTTGAAAGTTGGCATGGTATCATAATTTCACCCACATAGAATGTTCTGAAAAGTTGAGAGGGTTGCGGCAAAAACTAGATGCACTTTGTGTACAAATCGGACAATCTCTTTCGAAGTATCAGGGTTTCTTATGAAAACTCATATGTTACAATAGGGATATCATTTTTTGAACTTATTTGCACTCAAAACTTTTTGTGTGCTCAAAATACACCATTCAAGGCGACATCCTCAATTTTCAACACTTTCCTAGTTCATTTGGTATTTTTCATGCATTTACTGATTTGTTTTTGAGCTACATGGCCCAGAAATTGAAAAGCACTACAAATGAACTCTGAATAGGTTGAGAGTTGGCATGGTATCATCATTTCACCCACATATCATGTGCTAAAAAGTTGAGAGGGTTGCAGCAAAAGTTGGATGCACTTCGTGTACAAATCGGATAATCTCTTTATAATTATGAGGGTTTCTTACGAAAACTTATTTGTTACAAAAGGGATTTCATTTTGTGAACTTATTTGAACTCAAGACTTTTTGTGTGTTCAAAATGCACCATTCAAGGCCACATAATCAATTTTCAACACTTCCCGAGCTCATTTGGTATTTTTCATGCATTTACTGATTTTTGTAGCTAAATGGCCTAGAAATTGAAAGGCACTACAAATGAACTCTGAATAGGTTCAAAGTTGGCATGGTATCATCATTTCACCCACATAGCATGTGCTTAAAAGGTAAGAGGGTTGCGGCAAAAACGGGATGCACTTCGTGTACAAATCGGACAATCTCTTTCGAAGTATCAGGGTTTTCTTATGAAAACTCATCTCTTACAAAAGGGATTTCATTTTTGGAACTTATTTGAACTCAAGACTTTTTGTATGTTCAAAATGCACCATTCAAGGCCACATCATCAATTTTCAACACTTTATGAGTACATTTGGTATTTTTCAAGCATTTCTTGATTTTTTTGAGCTAAATGGCCCAGAAATTGACAAGCACTACAAATGAACTCTGAATAGGTTGAAAGTTGGCATGGTATCATCATTTCACCCACATAGCATGTGCTAAAAAGTTGAGAGGGTTGCGGCAAAAATTGGATGTACTTCGTGTACAAATCGGACAATCTCTTTCGAAGTATGAGGGTTTCTTACGAAACCTCATTTGTTACAAAAGGGATTTCATTTTTTTGAACTTATTTGAACTCAAGACTTTTTGTATATATATGTGGTCAAAATGCATGATACCATGAAGTTAGAAAGGGCTAAACCATTCAAAAGTAGCAAATGAAGTTAGAAAGGGCGAAACCATTCAAATTTGGAAACTATAATGGCACAAACAGAAACTAGACATATATAAATTGATACTTTAGGATTCAATTTATATTTATATATAATGGCACAAACAGAAACAAGGAAAAATGTTTCACTACAACTAAAGAGAAAATTATCTTTAGGATTCAAATGGAACATATTGCTATCCTATGCAATTTTCATATCCTATGAATTGATCAAGAAACCGTAAATTAACTATGACATATATATATATATATATATATATATATATATATTCTACCACGGTTTTGCAAATATGCAACAAGCTAGACATATTGCGTATTGCTATCTAATGGAACCTAAAGAGATCATTATAGCTATCCAATGGAACCTAGAGATATCACTAGCTATATGCAATTTTCATAACCTTGGATCAAAGAACGCCGCATAAAATTGTTTCACTACAACTAAAGAGAAATTGATCTTTATAGGATTCCAAAATGGAACATATTGCTATCGATCCTATGCAATTTTCATATCCTATGAATTGATCAAGAAACCCTCAACTAACTATCCAATGGAACATATATAGAAACTTCATATTGCTATCCAATGGAACCTAAAGAAATCACTCTCTCTCTCTCTCTCTATATATATATATATATACACTAGCAAAATAGCCCGTGCGTTGCAACGGGAGAAAAAAATACCACACGTTTTTAATCTTTTTATAATTATTTTGATTTATTAAAATAATAAGCTAACTAACTAATGTAGTTAGTCCTATCCTATTTTGTTGAAAAATCAACCCGTCCATTGTTAATTCCACCATAATGAGAAATTGAAGCGCGGGTTGAATAACAAAAATTACAGGGGCTTTTTTATAAAAATGGCGTGGTGGGTTTTCCGATGGAAGCAATAGCCGCTTTATTATTAGGTATAGATATGAAATTTTCATAACCTTGGATTAAAGAAAGCCTCAAAACATACCTCGCCCATTGGAAGATCAAGACATGACGATTGAAACATAGTTGGATGACGGCAACACCTCGTTGATCGGCCGTGTACTCCAGATCAAGCCCCAAGAACTTCTCATGACCCACTGCTACTTCTTGAGCTTGCGTTGGTTTTTCCCTTGAAGAGGAAAGGGTGATGCAGCAAAGTAGAGATAAGTATTTCCCTCAGTTTGAGAACCAAGGTATCAATCCAGTAGGGGTATCAGGATGAGGCACCAAGGCACCTGCGCAAAGACAAACAAACTTGCACCCAACGCGATAAAGGGGTTGTCAATCCCTTTACGATAACTTGCAAAGTGAGATCTGATACTGATAATAGGTAAATATAAATAAATAAATAAAAGTGCAGAAAGGTATTTTTGGTATTTTTTGTGTGTAGATCTCAATATATAATGTGTAAAATAGACCCGGGGGACATAGTGTTCACTAGAAGCTTCTCTCATGATAGCAAGTATTACAGTGGGTGAACGAACTACTGTCGAGCAATTGATAGAATCGCGCAAAGTCATGACGATATCTAAGGCAATGATCATACATATAGGCATCACGTCCGAGCCAAGTAAACCGATACTTTCTGCATCTACTACTATTACTCCACACATCGACCACTATCCAGCATGCATCTACTGTATTAAGTTCATAACAAACAGAATAACGCCTTAAGCAAGATGACATGATGTAGAGGGATAAATTCATGCAATATGATATAAACCCCATCTTTTTACCCTTGATGGCAACAACATGATGCGTGCCTCGCTACCCCTTCTCTCACTAGGTGAGGACACCGCATGGTATGAACCCAAAACCAAGCACTTCTCCCATTGCAAGAATTATAGATCAAGTTGGCCAAACGAAACCCAGAACTCGAAGAGAATTACAAGGATACAAAATAATGCATATAAGAAATCAGAGGAGACTCAAATAATATTCGTAGATAATCTGATCATAAATCCACAATTCATCGGATCTAGACAAACACTCTGCAAAAGAAAGTTACATCGGATAGATCTCCATGAAGATCATGGAGAACTTTGTATTGAAGATCCAAGAGAGAGAAGAAGCCATCTAGCTAGTAGCTATGGACCCGAAGGTCCGTGGTGAACTCACGCATCATCGGAGAGGCAATCGTGTTGATGAAGAAGCCCTCCGTGTCCGAATCCCCCTCCGGCAGGGCACCAGAACGGTCCCTAGATGGGATCTCGCGGAAAAAGAAGCTTGCAGAAAAGTATTTTTGTGTCTCTCTGTGTTGGTTTGGGGATTTTAGGGAATTTATAGGCGAAAGAGGTAGGGCAAAGGAGGCACGGGGGGCCCACGAGCCTGCTAGGCGCCCCCTTGGGCGCGCCTAGGGGGCTCGTGGCCTCCTCCATGGCCCTCTGCATTGGTTCTCAAGTCTTCTGGATCCCTTCTGTTATGGAAAAAACCATCCCGAAGGTTTTATTCCATTTGGATTCCGTTTAATATTCTTATCTAAAAAAGGTCAAAACATGGAAAAAGCAGAAACTGGCACTGGGCACTGAGTTAATAGGTTAGTCCCAAAAATGATATAAAATAGCATATAAATGCATTTAAACATCCCAAGTTGATAATATAGTAGCATGGAACAATGAAAAACTATAGATACGTTGGAGACGTATCAAGCATCCCCAAGCTTAACTCCTGCTCGTCCTCGAGTAGGGAAGTGATAAAGACTGAATTTTTGATGTGGAATGCTACCTAACATATTTGTTCGTTGTAACTTCTTTATTGTAGCATGAATGTTCAGATCCATAAGATTCAAAACAATAGTTTAATATTGACATGAAAAAAATAATACTTCAAGCATACTAGCAAAGTAATCCTGAACTTTTGAAATAACAAGGCCAAAGAAAGTTATCCCTACAAAATCATATAGTTTGGCTATGCTCCATCATCCCCACAGAACAAATTTAAATCATGCACAACCACGGTATTGGCCAAGTAATTTTTTTCACACTCTTACTTTCTCAAACTTTTTCAACTCTCACGCAATACATGAGCGTGATCCATGCATATAGCACTATAGGTGGAATAGAGTGTGGTGGAGGTTGTGAGGCAAAAAGGAGGAGATGGTCACATCGACTCGGCGTATCAATGGGTTAAGGAGATGCCCATCAATAGATATCAAGGTGAATGAGTAGGGATTGCCATGCAACGGATGCACTAGAGCTACAAGTGTATGAAATCTCAAAAATAAAAACTACTGGGTGTGCACCTAACTTGATTGCTCACGAAGACCTAGGGAAATTTTGAGGAAGCCCATCATTGAAATATACAAGCCAAGTTATATAATGAAAATTACCACCAGTATATGAAAGTAAAAAAACAAGAAACTCTCTATCATGAAGAACATGGTATTATTTTGAAGCACAAGTGTGGAAAAAGATAGTAGCATTGTCCCTTTTCTCTTTTTCTCTCATTTTTTGTTTGGACTCTTTGGCCTCTTTTTTTTCATTCCATTTTTTCCTTTTTTTTGGTGGGCACCTTTGGCCTCTTTTTTTTATTTCCTCACATGGGACAATGCTCTAAAATGATGATCATCACACTTTTGTTTACTTACAATTCGATACTTAGAACAATAATGACTCTATATGAAATGCCTCCGGCAGTGTACCGGGATGTGCAACGATCTAGCTTAGCGTATGACGTTGAAACATCTCGCTAGCTATCTTACAATCATGCATTGGCAATATGAAAGTGATGGCACATGTCATTAGACGGAACGGTGGAAGTTGCATGGCAATATATCTCGGAATGGCTATGAAAATGCCATAAGAGGTAGGTATGGTGGCTGTTTTGAGGAAGGTATATGGTGGTTTTGTGCACCGGCGAAAGTTGCACGACACTAGAGAGGCTAGCAATGGTGGAAGGGTGAGAGTGCATCTATACCATGGACTCACATTAGTCATGAAGAACTCATATACTTATTGCGAAAGTTATATTAGTAATCAAAACAAAGTGCTAAACGCTTACTCCTAGGGGAAGGGTTGGTAGGAGTTAACCATCGCGCGATCCCGACCGCCACACAAAGGATGTCAATCAATAAATCAATTATGCTCCAACTTCATAACATAGCGGTTCACCATACGTGCATGCTACGGGAATCACTAACCTCAACACAAGTATTTCTAGATTCACAACACGCTACTATCATAACTCTAATATTACCATATCCATATCTCAAAACTAATTGTGAGGAATCAAACTTCTCTTACTAATAAATGCACTTGAATATGAAAGTTTTTATTATATCCTCTTTGGATGCCTATCATATTTAGGACTAATTTCATAACACACGCCAATTACCAAGTTACTTAGAGAGAGCGCTCTCAAAATGATATAAGTGAAGATCGAGAGTTTTTATTTCTACAAAATATGACACCTCTATGCTCTACAAAGATTTCAGTCAAGCACTAGAGCAAAATTATCTAGGTCAAAAGATATAAGTGAAGCACATGCGAGCTAAATTGCCTAACTCAAAAGATATAAGTGAAGCTCATTGAGTACTCTAACAAATTCACGATGAGTGCATGTACCTCTCAAAAGGTGTGCAGCAAGGATGATTGTGATAAAACAAAAAGCAAATACTCCTATAATACACAACGCTCCAAGCAAAACACATATCATGTGGTAAATAAAAATATAGCTCCAGGTAACGTTACCGATGGATTGAAGACGAAAGAGGGGATGCCTTCCCGGGGCATCCCCAATCTTAGGCTTTTTGGTGTCCTTGAATTTGTCTTGGGATGACTTGGGCATCCCCAAGCTTAGGCTCTTTCCACTCTTTATTCCATTGTCCATAAGAATATCACCCAAAACTTGAAAACTTCACAACACAAAACATAAACAGAAACTCATGATATCATTAGCACAAGAAAACAAACCACCAACTTTTTAGGTACTTTAGTAAACTTAATTTCCATTTAGATTTATGTTATATTACTGTGTTCTCACTTCTCCATGGCTCGTACCCCCTGATACTAACCATAGTTTCATCAAAATAAGCAATGAACACAACAATAAGAGAATCTGTCAAAAATAGAACAGTGTGTAGCAATCTGTATATTTCGTATATCTGTGATATCCCAACAATTCTGAAATAATTATGAAAATTAGGGACATTTGCATATCAGTCAGCAGCAAAAAGAATCAACTCAAATTCTCTTCCTGGATAGGAATTAAAAATAATTTCGTGAGCACAAAGTTTCTGTTTTTCAGCATGATTAAACAACTATCACCAAAACTAATCATAAAGGTTTTACTTGGCACAAACACTAACTAAAACATAAAAAAACACAATCATAACAGAATCATGATGGTGTGGACTCAACAAAACAGAAAGTAAAAAGCAATAATAAATTTATTCATTGGGTTGCCTCCCAACAAGCGCTATTGTTTAGCGCCTTTAGCTAGGCGTAAGGCAATAGATTCAAGTGTTGTCATCTTTAGTGCTCAAACCATAAGTAGCTTTCATAATGGATTCATAAGGCAATTTTATTTTCTTGCAAGGAAAGTGTTCCACGCCCTTATTTAATGGAAATTGAAATTTAATATTCCCTTCCTTCATATAAATAACAACACCAATAGTCCTAAGGAAAGGTCTACCAAGAATAATGGGACATGTCGGATTGCAATCAATATCAAGCACAATGAAATCTACGGGCACATAGTTCCTATTTGCAATAATAAGAACATCATTGATCCTTCCCATAGGTTTCTTAATAGTAGAATCCGCAAGATGCAAATTTAGAGAGCACTCATATATCTCATTGAAACCTAGAACATCACATAAAGATTTTGGAATTGTGGAAACACTAGCACCCAAATCACACAAAGTATGGCATTCATAATTTTTAGTCTTAATTTTTATAGTAGGTTCCCACTCATCATGAATTTTTCTAGGAATAGATATTTCCAACTCAAGTTTTTCTTCAAGAGATTTCATCATAGCATTAACGATATGTTTGGTAAAAGCCTTATTTTGGCTATAAGCATGTGGAGAGTTTAGCATGGATTACATCAAGGAAATACACTTAATCAAAGAGCAACCATCATAACTAAATTCCTTGAAATCCAAAGTAGTAATTTCATCACTATTCAAAGTTTTGATATCCTCTACTCCACTTTTAGTATTTTTAGCATCAAGATAAATAGACTCCGAATCATTGGGGTGTTTCTCAACCAAAGTGGATTCACATCCAGCCCCATCATCATTAAAATTGACATTAGAAAACAAGGATTCAATAGGAGTCACACCAAGCACTTTAAGATCTTCGTGATTCTCATCACGAGAACACGCCTTTTTAAGCCATTCATGTCTAGCACGAATTTGGGCGGTTATTTCTTTACTCTCATTCATGGAAACACACATAGCTTTCAAAGTTTCATCCATATTAATGTTGGGAGGAACACATCTCAATTTCAAAGCATCAACATCAAGAGACATTCTATCAACAGTCCTAGCCAAGTCATCAATTTTAAGCAGTTTTTCTTCTACGCAAGCATTGAAAATCTTTTGCGAATTAATAAACTCTTTAATATTACTCTCAATATAAGAGGGTATTTTATTATAATTTCCATGAGCATTCTTGTAGGAATTGCCAAAATTATTAGAGGGATTACTAGGAAAAGGCCTAGGATTAAAGTTACCTCTATAAGCATTGTTGTTACCAAAATTATTCCTACCAACAAAATTAACATCCCAATTTTCATTGCTATTCTCAATCAAGGAAGATAAAGTCATATCATTTGGATCTAGAGGAGCACTTTTACTAGCAAACAACTTCATTAACTCATCCATCTTAGCACTCAAAGAGTTAATTTCTTCTATAGCATGCACTTTTTTACTAGTAGGTGACCTTTCAGTGTGCCATTGAGAATAATTTGTCATGATATTATCTGGGAGTTTTTTAGATTCTCCTAGTGTGACTTCCATAAAAGTTCCACCAGAGGCGGAATCCAAGATATTTCTAGAAGCAAAATTCAAACCAGCATAGAAATTTTTTATAATCATCCAAAGACTTAGGCCATGAGCGGGACAATTTCTAATCATCAATTTCATTCTCTCCCAAGATTGTGCAACATGTTCATGCCCTAGTTGCTTAAAATTCATGATATCATTACGGAGAGAGATAATCTTAGCAGGTGGAAAATACTTGGAAATAAAGGCATGTTTACACTTGTTCCATGAATCAATACTATTTTTGGGTAAAGATGAGAACCAAGTTTTTGCTCGTTCTCATAATGAGAACGGAAATAGCTTCAATTTAATCATATCATTATCCACATCTTTCTTCTTTTGCATATCGCATAACTCAATAAAGGTATTAAGATGGGATGCGACTTCTTCACTAGGAAGGCCGGAAAATTGCTCTTTCATAACAAGATTCAACAAGGCAACATTAATTTCATATGAATCCACACTAGTGGCGGGAGCAATTGGAGTACTAATAAAATCATTGTTATTAGTATTAGAGAAGTCACACAATTTAGTGTTTTCAGACATGGTGACTTAGCAAGCAGACAAGCACACAAGCAAACAGAAAGCAAGCGAAAGAAAGGGCGAATGAAAAAGGCAAGTAAAGAAAGGCAAATATTTTTGTAAATTTTGTTTTAGAAGTGGGGGAGAGGAAAACGAGAGGAAAATGGCAAATAATGTAAATGCAAGAGATGAGTTTGTGATAGGTACTTGGTAGATATGCTTCACTTGAATATTCCCCGGCAACGGTGCCAGAAATTCTTCCTGCTACTTCTTGAGCTTGCGTTGGTTTTTCCCTTGAAGAGGAAAGGGTGATGCAGCAAAGTAGAGATAAGTATTTCCCTCAGTTTGAGAACCAAGGTATCAATCAAGTAGGAGTATCAAGATGAGGCACCAAGGCACCTGTGCGAAGACAAACAAACTTGCACCCAATGCGATAAAGGGGTTGTCAATCCCTTTACGATTACTTGCAAAGTGAGATCTGATAGTGATAATAGGTAAATATAAATAAATAAATAAAAGTGCAGCAAGGTATTTTTGGTATTTTTTGTATGTAGATATGAATATATAATGTGTAAAATAGACCCGGGGGCCATAGTGTTCACTAGAGGCTTCTCTCATGATAGCAAGTATTACGGTGGGTGAGCGAATTACTATCGAGAAATTGATAGAATCGCGCAAATTCATGACGGTATCTAAGGCTATGATCATACATATAGGAATCACGTCCGAGACAAGTAGACCGATACTTTCTGCATCTACTACTATTACTCCACACATCGACCGCTATCCAGAGTGCATCTAGTGTATTAAGTTCATAACAAACAGAGTAACACCTTAAGCAAGATGACATGATGTAGAGGGATAAATTCATGTAATATGATATAAACCCCATCTTTTTACCCTTGATGGCAACAACACGATGCGTGCCTCGCTACCCCTTCTGTCACTAGGTGAGGACACTGCACGGTATGAACCCAAAACCAAGCACTTCTCCCATTGCAAGAATTATAGATCAAGTTGGCCAAACGAAACCAATAACTCGAAGAGAATTACAAGGATACCAAATCATGCATATCAGAAATCAGAGGAGACTCAAATAATATTCATAGATAATCTGATCATAAATCCACAATTCATCGGATCTCGACAAACACACCGCAAAAGAAAGTTACATTGGATAGATCTCCATGAAGATCATGGAGAACTTTGTATTGAAGATGGGAGAGAGAGAAGAAGCCATCTAGCTACTAGCTATGGACCCGAAGGTCTCTGGTGAACTACTCACACATCATCTGAGAGGCAATGGTGTTGATGAAGAAGCCCTTCGTGTCCGAATCCCCCTCCGGTAGGGCACCAGAACGATCCCCAGATGGGATCTCACAGAAACAGAAGCTTACGGTGGCGGAAAAGTATTTTCGTGGCTCTCTCTGTTGGTTTGGGGATTTTAGAGAATTTATAGGTGAAATAGGTAGGGCAAAGGAGGCACGGGGGGGCTACGAGCGTGCTAGGCGTGCCCCTGGGGCGCGCCTAGGGGGCTCGTGGCCTCCTCCGTGGCCCTCTGCCTAGGTTCTCAAGTCTTCTGGATCCCTTCTGTTATGGAAAAAATCATCCCGAAGGTTTTATTCCATTTGGACTCCGTTTAATATTCTTATCTGAAAAAGGTCAAAAACACGGGAAAAAACAGAAACTGGCACTAGGCATTGAGTTAATAGGTTAGTCCCGAAAATGATATAAAATAGCATATAAATGCATATAAAACATCCCAAGTTGATAATATATTACCATGGAACAATCAAAAATTATAGATACGTTGGAGACGTATCACCCACCGCAGCGTCGAGCCACCGTTCCTTGAACTATCTAAGAAAATGCGGCACCTCCCTGCCCTCGTTCGCGTACATGACATCGAGCTTGGTCTTGCCATGCGCGGACACCTCTGCGAAGCGAGTTGGCATGGTGAAAGAAGAGAAGGGAGGAAGAGAGGGGAAGAAGAGAGGGGAAGAAGAGATGAGAGCAAGAGAGGAGAAGAACAGAGAAATGGCAACAGACTCTGCTTCGGTTGTGCTTTTGCGAAGCGGGAAGGAAACCGTTTGGGCCTTTAGTCCCGGGTTGAGCCACCAACTGGGACTGAAGGGTGATACGAACGGTTGCCACCACCACTTTGTCCCGGTTTGTTCTACTAACCGGGACTAAAGGGGGATATGAATGGTCCAGCTGGTCCCGGTTTGATCCACCAACTGGGACTAAAGGGGGATACGAATGGTCCCTGCCAATTGGTCCCGGTTCTTGTATGGAACCGGGACCAAAGGGGTGACACGAACCGGGACCAATGGCCCATGATGCCCACTTGGAACTAATGGGATTGCATGCCCTGGACCAAAGCCCTCTTTTCTACTAGTGATCTGTTCCAAAAGAAGAAGAATTTATCACAGTAATGAAAGGACTGTTGACAAAGTGACACAACTCTCTCACATCCATCTCATGTAAGAAATATTCAGCTTATATGGAGTAGTAGTGTACTATAGATGTATACCGATAAAGTACGTTACAAAGTTGATCTACCTCGAGATGGTATGAGCTAAACCCTAGATGAGACTACTTGTCTCTTCGGGTGAGAACCTCCGGCTTGTATAAACGCCAGGATTCCTATGATTACTTATTACCGGCCATCAGATGGGGATAGGTGAGCCGACCTAGTCTTCTTGTCTTGGAGTACAAGCCAGTCATTGGAGTATTCCATCTTGATCGTAAGGTCGTCATAGCGTCCGGTCTTCAATGGTAGGGCCCATGTGGTCGGCCGATGAGAGATGAGCCGACCGCCCGAGGACCCCTTAGTCTTGGACTCCCTCAGGAGCTTCTACCAGAAAATGTTTGATTAGCCATTGTGAAACTATGTGCATTCCTCAATGCAATTTCTTAGAAGGTAATCGAGCCAGAAATCCTACCAAGGTTACTGAATGATTTGGTCCAATGTCTTGTCAGTTTTGAGTTGATTTTCCGACCATCCTTCTTCAATATTATGACGCACGTCCTAGTTCACCTAGTCGATGAGATTGCCATTTTGGGTCCTGTATTTCTGCATAATATGTTCCCCTTTGAGAGGTCCGTGGGAGTTCTAAAGAAATATGTCCAAAATCGTGCTATGGCCGAAGGAACTTTCTCCAAGGGCGATGAAACAGAGGAGGTCATTGAGTTTTGTGTTGGCTTTATTCCTGACATTAATCCGATTTGCGTTCCTCAATCGCGACATGAGTGGAGACTGAGTGGAAAATGCATGCTAGTACATAACTCAATAATATGTAGGGATGAACATTCTTGGGCGCTAGCACACTACACAGTTCTACAAAATTCTACCTTGGTTGTCCCGTATATCAAGAACAGAAGAATATTCTACGCCTCAAACACCCGGATCCGGAGCAGTCTGACGACTGGATTACACGTGAACACATGGGGTCTTTCGACACTTGGTTGCAAACACATCTAATGAGTATCAACTATTGGAAATATGCCCTAGAGGCAATAATAAATTAGTTATTATCATATTTCCTTGTTCATGATAATCGTTTATTATCCATGCGAAAATTGTACTGATTGGAAACTCAAGTACATGTGCAGATACATAGACAACACCGTGTACCTAGTGAGACTCTACTGGACTAGCTCGTCGATCAAACACGGCTAAGGTTTCCTAGACATATACATGAGTTGTCATTTGATAACGGGATCACATCATTATGAGAATGATTCGACGGACAAGGCCCAAACCTTAAGCATAGTGTTTGATCGTATCCAGTTTACTATTATTGCTTTCTGCATGTCAATGTATCTGTTCCTAGGACCATGAGATCATGCAAATCACTAACACCGGAGGAATGTCTTGTGTGTATCAAACGTCACAACGTAACTGGGTGACTATAAAGATACTCTACATGTATCTCCGAGGGCGTGTGTGGAGTTGGCATGGATCAAGACTCGGATTTGTCACTCTGTATGCTGCAGAGGTATCTCGTGGCCCACTTGATAATACAACATGACAATAAGGTTGCAAGCAATGTGGCTAAGGAGTTAGTCACGAGATATTTTATTATAGAACGAGTAAAGAGATTTGCTGGTAACGAGATTAAACTAGTTATGGAGATACCGACGATCGAATCTCGGGCAAGTAATATACCGATGGACAATGGAAACTGCATACATGATTAAATGAGTCCTTTACATAATTGGTTCGATCGATATAGGTCTTAGTAGAATGTGTGGGAAGAAATATGGGAATCCCGGTCCCTCTATTGGTTATTCATTGTAGAGGTGTGTCGGTCACAGTTAATGTTCGGTGATGATATAGACATAGTTGAGTTATTATGTTGGTGATCCAATGTTTTTCAGAGTCCCAGATGATATCCTGGACGTATGATATCCCGGACATCACGAGGAGCTCCGAAATGGTCATGAGGTAAAGATTTATATATGGGAAGTTATATTTTGGCTACTAGAATTTTTTTAGATTTTCCCGGTATTGTACCGGGAAGCTTCTAGAAGGTTCCAAAAACTTATGGAAGAGTCCGTAAGTCCACCAAGGGTTCCATCACATCCCAAGGGTTTGCATGGGCTGAGCGGAGGTGCCCTAGTCTTATGGGCCAGGCGCGCAAGTCCCTCTAATCCCATGCACTTGGGAAAGGTGGAAAGTCCACCTTTGTATGGAAGGGAAGGAGGAGGACCAGAATTCCACCTCCTCCCACATTGGCTGCACCCTAGGGCTCCACCTATATATAGAGGGGAGGTGGCACCCCAAGAGGACACACCAAGCCCTTGGAACTCCTCTCTCTCCCTAGAACATTTTTTCCTCCGTTTGCGGTTTCGGTAGCGCTCGGCGTAGCCTTGTCGAAAAAACACCACCACCTCTGCCACCATGCAGTCGTATTGCCGGAGAACTCAACTACTACTTCACCCACGCTCGCTGGATCGAGGTGGTGAAGGCGTCATCTAACTGTACGTGTGTTGAACACACAGGTGTCGTCCGTTCGACACTTGATCGAGACGGATCGCGATTGGATCGCAAAGACGTTTGCTACGGCAACAAAAGTTCTTCCCCGACAATGGTGCCAGAAATCCTTCTGTCGTCTCTTCAGCTTGCGTTGGTTTTTTCCTTGAAGAGGAAAGGGCGATGCAACACAGGAGCAATAAGTATTCCCCTCAGTTTGAAAACCAAGGTATCAACCCAGTAGGAGAATCTCGTCAAGTCTAGAGTACCTGCGCAAACACAAAAGAGCTCGCACCACCGCTATCAAGGGGTTGTCAATCCCTTCAAGATTGATTGGAAATTGAGATCTGAAGGCGGAAAGTGCAACGAAGTAAAAGTGTAAGGCTGAAAATGTAGTGTGGAGTAGACCCGGGGGCCATAGTGTTCACTAGAGGCTTCTCTCAAAATAGCAAGTATTACGGTGGGTGAACAAATTACTGTCGTGCAATTGATAGAACAACGCAAAGTCATGACGATATCTAAGGCAATGATCATACATATAGGCATCACGTCTGAGACAAGTAGACCGATACTTTCTGCATCTACTACTATTACTCCACACATCGACCGCTATCCAGCATGCATCTAGTGTATTGAGTTCATGACGAACAGAGTAACGCCTTAAGCAAGATGACATGATGTAGAGGGATAATCTCAAACCTATGATGAAAACCCCATCTTTTTACCCTTGATGGCAACAACACGATGCGTGCTTTGCTACCCCTTCTGTCACTGGGTGAGGTCACCACATGGTATGAACCCAAAACCAAGCACTTCTCCCATTGCAAGAATCATAGATCTAGTTGGCCAAACAAAACCCACAACTCGAAGAGAATTACAAGGACATGAAATCATGCAAAAGAGAGATCAGAAGAAACTCAAATAAGATTCATAGATAATCTGATCATAAATACACAATTCATGGGATCTCGACAAACACACCGCAAAAGAATATTACATCGGACAGATCTCCATGAAGATCATGGACAACTTTGTATTGAAGATCTAAGAGAGAGAAGAAGCCATCTAGCTACTAGCTATGGACCCGTAGGTCTATGGTGAACTACTCACGCATCATCGGAGAGGTCATGGTGTTGATGAAGAAGCCCTCCGTATCTGAATCCCCCTCCGGCAGGGCACCAGTACGTGCCCCAGAAGGGATCTTACGGAGACAGAAGCTTGCGGCGGTGGAAAAGTACCTTCGATGATCTCCTGATTTTTTCTGGGATTTTAGGGAATATATAGGCGGAAAACCTAGGGCAGGGGAGCCACGGGGAGCTCACAAGCTTGTTAGGCCCGCCCCCCTAGGCCGGGCCTGGTGGGCTTGTGACCTCCTTGGAGGTCCCCTGCCTTGGTTCTCAAGTGTCCCGTGCGTCTTATGTTATGGAAAAAACCATTCCGCACATTTTATTCCGTTTGGACTCCGTTTAAACATCTCCTCTGAAAAGGGTCAAAAACACGGGAAAACAGGAACTGGCACTTCGCACTAAGTTAATAAGTTAGTCCCAAAATAGATATAAAAGGCATACAAAACATCCAAAGTTTGACAAGATAATAGCATGAAACCATCAAAAATTATAGATACGTTGGAGACGTATCAAGCATCCCCAAGCTTAACTCGTGCTCGTCCTCTAGTAGGGAAGTGATAAAGACTTAACTTTTGATGTGGAATGCTACCTAGCATAATTTTCCTTTGCAAATTCTTTCATGTGACATGAATGTTTAGATCCGTAAAATTCAAAACAATAGTTTGCTATTGACATGAAAACAATAATACTTCAAGCAAACTAGCAAGGTAATCATGAACTTTGAAAATAACAAGGCCAAAGAAAGCTATCCCTAAAAAATCATATAGTCTGGCTATGCTCCATCATCCTCACTCAACTAATGTAAATCATACACAACCCCGGTATTGGACAATTAATTGTTTTAGCACTCTTACTTTCTCAAACTTTTTGTAACTATCACGCAATACATGAGCGTGAGCCATGGATATAGCACTATAGGTGGAATAGAGTGTGGTGGTGGTTGTGAGACAAAAAGGAGATGGTCACATTGACTCGGCGTATCAAAAGGCTATCGAGATGCCCATTAATAGATATCAATGTGAATGAGTAGGGATTGCCATACAAGGGATGCACTAGAGCTATAAGTATGTTAAAGCTCAAAAGGATAACTAGTGGGTGTGCATCCAACTTGCTTGCTCACGAAGACCTAGGGCAATTTTGAGGAAGCCCATCATTGGAATACACAAGCCAAGATATATAATAAAGATTCCCACTAGCATATGGTGGCGACGAAACGAGAGGCTCTCAATCATGAAGAACATGGTGCTATTATGAAGCACAAGTGTGGAAAATATAGTAGAATTGTCCCTTCTCTTTTTTTCTCTTTTTTTTATTTGGGCTCTTGGCCTCTTTTTTTTGGGCTCTTTGGCCTCTCTTTTTTTCCTCACATGGGACAATGCTCCAATAATGATGATCATCACACTTTTATTTACTCACAGCTCAAGGTTTAGAACGATGATGACTCTAAAGGAAATGCCTCCGGAAGTGTACCGGGATGTGCAACGATCTAGCTTGGCGTATGACGTTAAAACATCTCGCTAGCTATCTTACGATCATGCAATGGCAATATGAGAGTGACGACACAAGTCATGAGACGGAACGGTGGGAGTTGCATGGCAATATATCTCGGAATGGCTATGAAAATGCCATAGTAGGTAGGTATGGTGGCCGTTTTGAGGAAGGCATATGGTGGGTTTGTATACCGGCGAGAACTGCGCGGTACTAGAGAGGATAGCAATGGTGGAAGGTGAAAGTACATATATACCATGGACTCACATTAGTCATGAAGAACTCACATACTTGTTGTGAAAGTTTTTATTAGTAATCGAAACCAAGTGCTAAACGCATACTCCTAGGGGAAGGGTTGGTAGGTATTAACCATCGCGCGGTCCCGACCTCAACACAAAGGATGACAATCAATAGATCAATTATGCTCCGACTTCCTAACATAGCGGTTCACCATACGTGCATGCTACGGGAATCACTAGCTTCAACACAAGTATTTCTAGATTCACAACACCCTACTAACATAACTCTTAATATTACCAAATCCACGTCTCAAAACTAATTGAGAGGAATCAAGACTTCTCTTTCTACTCAATGCACATGAAGATGGAGGTTTTTGTATCCTATTTGGGTACCTATCACCTTTGGGACTACTTTCATAGCATAAGCCAACTACCAAGTCACGCACCGCCATGCTCTAAAAGATCTAAGTGAAGCACATAGAGCAAAATTATCTAGCTCAAAACATATAAGTGAAGCACGATGAGCATTCTAGCAAAATCACGATGAGTGCATGTCTCTCTCTAAAGGTGTGCAGCAAGAATGATTGTGACACAACAAAATGAAAAGACTCCTAAGATACAAGACGCTCCAAGCAAAACACATATCATGTGGTGAATAAAAATACAACTCCAAGTAATGTTACTGATGGATTGAAGACGAAAGAGGGGATGCCTTCCCGGGGCATCCCCAAGCTTAGGCTTTTTGGTGTCCTTGAATTTGTCTGGGGATGCCTTGGGCATCACCAAGCTTGAGCTCTTTCCACTCCTTATCTCTTTGTCCATGAGAACATCACCCAAAACTTGAAAACTTCACAACACAAAACTTAAACAGAAACTCGTGATAACATTAGCACAAGAAAACAAACTAGCACCTCTTTAGGTACTGTAGAAATCTTGATTTCTATTTATATTCGTGTTAGGATACTGTATTATCGCTTTACCATGGCTAGTACCCCCCCGATATTATCCATAGTTTCATCAAAACAAGCTACCAACTCAACAAAAATAGAATATGTCAAAAACAGACCAGTCTGTAGCAATCTGTATACTTCGTATACTTCTGGTACCTCAAAAATTCTGAAACATTACGAATGCGTGGGAAAAAAGCATATCAACCAGCAGCAAAAAGAATCAACTCAAAATCTTTTTCTGAATAAAAATGCAAAATCATCTCGTGAGCGAAAAGTTTCTGTCTTTTTCCAGCAGGATTAAACAACCATCACCAAGACTAGTCATAAAGGTTTTGCTTGGCTCAAACACAAAAAGAAACACAAAAGACACAATCATAACAGAATTATGATGGTGTGGACCCAACAAAACAGAAGTAAAAAGATAAATTCATTGGGTTGCCTCCCAACAAGCGCTATTGTTTAACGCCCTTAGCTAGGCATTGATAATTCAATGATGCTCACACAAAAGACAAGAATTGAAACACAATGAGAGCATCATAAAGCATGTGAAAATCACATCTAAGTCTAGCATACTTCCTATGCATAGGCATTTTATAGGAAAACAAATTGGCAAGACAACCAATAGTTACCAAGTGCAAGGAAGAAGAAAGAGACAATAGCAATCTCAGCATAACGAGAGGTAATTTGGTAACATGAAAGTTTCTACCACAATATTTTCCTCTCTCATAGCAATTACATGTGGGATCATAATTAAATTCAACAAAATAGCTATCACAAAGGATATTCTTTTCATGATCCACATGCATGCAAAGTTGACGCTCTTCAAAAATAGTGGGATTATCATCAACTAAAGTCACGACTTCTCCAAACCCACTTTCAATATTATTGCAAATATCAAATTCATCATGAGGCTTCAACAAATTTTCAAGATCATAAGAAAAATTATCACCCCAATCACGATCATTGAAACAAGTAGTGGACATAGCAAAACTAGCATCCCCAAGCTCAGGGTTTTGCATACTTTTAGCATGATTGTCATTAATAGAATTTATAATGAAATCATTGCAATCATGCTTTTCATTCAAGGAGCCCTCGTGAGTCACTTCATAAATTTCTTCATCACGATTTTCAGATTCATGCATCTCAAGCAAAACTCCATAGAGAAAGTCAAGTGCACTCAACTCACTAGAAATTGGTTCCACATAAGTGGATCTCTTAAAGAGATTAGCAAGTGGGTGAAGATCCATATCACTAGATTTTCAGCAAGCGAAGATGCAAGCATATTGAAGGGACATAGCACACAAGCAAACAGAAAGCAAGCGAAAGAAAAGGGCAAACGAAAAAGGGAAATATTTTTCTAAATTTTTGTTTTTCAGAAGTGGGGGAGAGGAAAACGAGAGGCAAAAAAAAGTAAATGCAAGAGATGAGTTTGCGACACTTACTTGGATGAGTTCTTGACTGAACCTCCCCGGCAATGGCGCCAGAAATTCTTCTGCTACGGCAACAAAAGTCCTTCCCCGGAAATGGTACCAGAAATCCTTCTGTCGTCTCTTGAGCTTGCGTTGGTTTTTCCCTTGAAGAGAAAAGGGCGATGCAGCATAGGAGCAGTAAGTATTTCCCTGAGTTTGAGAACCAAGGTATCAATCCAGTAGGAGAATCTCGTCAAGTCCAGAGTACCCGCGCAAACACAAAAGAGCTTGCACCCAACGCTATAAAGGGGTTGTCAATGCCTTCTAGATTGATTACAAAGTGAGATCTGAAGGCGGAAAGTGCAACGAAGTAAAAGTGTAAGGATGAAAATATAGTGTGTAGTAGACCCGGGGGCCATAGTGTTCACTAGAGGCTTCTCTCAAAATAGCAAGTATTATGGTGGGTGAACAAATTACTGTCGAGCAATTGATAGAACCGCGCAAATTCATGACGATATCTAAGGCAATGATCATACATATAGGCATAGCTTCCAAGACAAGTAGACTGATACTTTCGGCATCTACTACTATTACTCCACACATCGACCGCTATCCAACATGCATCTAGTGTATTGAGTTCATGACGAACAGAGTAACGCCTTAAGCAAGATGACATGATGTAGAGGGATAATCTCAAACCAATGATGAAAACCCCATGATTTTACCCTTGATGACAACAACACGATGCGTGCCTCGCTACCCCTTCTGTCACTAGGTGAGGTCACCGCACGGTATGAACCCAAAACCAAGCACTTCTCCCATTGCCAGAATCATAGATCTAGTTGGCCAAACAAAACCCACAACTCAAAGAGAATTACAAGGATATGAAATCATGCATAAGAGAGATCAGAAGAAACGCAAATAAGATTCATAGATAATCTGATCATAAATCCACAATTCATCAGATCTCGACAAACACACCGCAAAATAAGATTACATCGGATAGATCTCCATGAAGATCATGGAGAACTTTGTATTGAAGATCCAAGAGAGAGAAGACGCCATCTAGCTACTAGCTATTGACCCGTAGGTCTATGGTGAACTACTCACGCTTCATCTGAGAGGTCATGGTGTTGATGAAGAAGCCCTTCGTATCCGAATCCCCCTCCGGCAAGGCACCAGAACGTGCCCCAGATGGGATCTTGCGGAGACAGAAGCTTGCTACGGCGGAAAAGTACCTTCGATGATCTCCTGATTTTTTCTGGGATTTTAGGGAATATATAGGCGGAAAACCAAGGACAGGGGAGCCACGGGGAGCTCACAAGCCTGGTAGGCCCGGCCCCCCCTAGGCCGGGCCTGGTGGGCTTGTGACCTCCTTGGAGGTCCCCTACCTTGGTTCTCAAGTCTCCCGTGTTTCTTCTGTTATGGTAAAAATCATTCCGCAGATTTTTATTCCGTTTGGACTCCGTTTAAAAATCTTCTCTGAAAAGGGTAAAAAACACGGAAAAACAGGAACTGACACTTGGCACTGAGTTAATAAGTTAGTCCCAAAAAACATATAAAATGCATACAAAACATCCAAAGTTTGACAAGATAATAGCATGAAACCATAAAAAATTATAGATACATTGAAGACGTATCAATGTTTCACTACATCAACCACGTTTGTCAATGCTTCCTCTTAGCGATCTACAAGGGTGTGTAGATGCACTCCCGCTCCCGTAGGTATTGATCTCCATAGATAGATCTTGGTCAGCACAGGAATTTTTTTGTTTCCCATGCGACATTCCCCAACTTTGGCATCATGAGCAAGGTCTATGCGTAGATAACATGCTCGAGTAGAACACAAAAGGGTTTGTGGGTGTGGATATTCAGATTGTTGACTTCCTTAGTATTATTTTGATTCGGCGGTATTGTGCGATGAAGTGGCCCAGACCAACCTTACTCGTCCAAGTACGAGACCGGTTCCATCGACTGACATGCAACTTGTTGCATAAAGATGACTGGCGAGTATGTGTCTCCCCCACTTTAGTTGAATCGGATTCGACAGAGGCGGTCCTTGTAGAAGGTTAAATAGCAACTTGAATACTACGTTGTCACTTTGCGTACGTAAGAACAATTCTTGCTAGTTACCCATAGGAGCCACATAAAACATGCAACAACAAAGTAGAGGACGTCTAACTTGTTTTTGTAGGGTATGTTGTGATATGATATGATATGGATAAGGACATGATGAGATATTTGTGATGTACAATATGATCATGTATTGTATAAATTATCAGGACTTGCATGTCGATGGGTAAGGCAACCGGCAGGAGCCATAGGATTGTCCTTAATTATTTGTGCCTTTTTTTGCTTTACTTGATCGCTATGAGTTAGCAATAGTGGTAGAAGCATAGTTGGCTGAGAAACCACAAGTTTAGGTGGTCAATCGTAGTCCTTTTGATAAGTAAGAGTGTCGGACCCAATGAGGAGCAGAAGGAAATGATAAGCAGTTTTCAGCAAGGTAACTTCTGCAAGCACTGAAATAGCGGTAACAAGTTGTTTGATAGCAAGGTAATGGTAACAAGTGACAAGTAGCAATAGTAACAATAAGTGCAGCAATGTAGCCCAATCCTTTTGAGGCAAAGGACATGCCAAAACATATTCTTATAGTAGCCAAAGCATTCTTGAGGGCACACGGGAATTTCATCTAGTTACTTTTGTCATGTTGGGTTAATTCGCGTTTGGTATTTTGATTATTTGATATGTGGGTGGACCGGTGCTTGGGTGTTGTTATTACTTGAATAAATCTCCAACTTATGATTAACCCTCCCTCAACCATCTGCAACTACGAGAAAAGTATTAAGAATAAATTCTAAACATAGCATTAAACATATATAGTGATCCAAATCAGGCCCTTACGAAGTAGTGCATAGGTTGGGGTCTAAGTTTCTGTCACTCTCGCAACCCATCCTCTAATTACTACTCCACAATGCATTCCTTTAGGCCCAATATATGGTGAAGTGTTATGTAGTCGACGTTCATATAACACCACTAAGGGAATCACAACCTACATATCATCACAATATCGAACGAATATCAACTTCACATGACTACTTGCAACATGATTTCTCTCGTGGCCTCAAGAACAAAAGTAACTACTCACAAGTGATAAAAATGTTCATGATCAGGGAGGTATTTAATAGCATAATATATCTGAACATATGATCTTCCACCAAATAAACCATATAACATCAAGTACAGGATGTAATTAACACTACTAGACACACCCCAGGTACAAATCCGAGGTTCCGGTACAAGATTGGGAATAAGAGATGCACCAGGGTTTTGATAGGAGATGGTGCTACTGAAGATGTTGATGAAGATTGGCCTCCCCAAGATGAGAGGGTTGTTGGTGATGACGATGGCCTCAATTTCCCCCTTCGAAAGGGAAGTTCCTTCAGCGGAATCGCTCCGCCGGAGGGCAAAAGTGCTCCTACCAAGGTTCCGCCTCGAGACGGAGTCGCTTCGTCCCGAAAGTCCTCTCCTTAATTTTTTTAGATGAAGGAGAATTTATACCAGAAGATGGGCACGGGAGGTGGGCTAGGTGGACCACTAGACATTAGGCCGAACCATGGGTCCCTAGCGTGCCGTGGTGTCTAGTGGCCGCCTGGTGACCCCCTATCTGGCACTTCTTCGTTCCGATATTTTTTATTTTTTATAAATAAATCTCCATAAATTTCCAGTTCAATTGGAGATGTGCAGAATATGTATCTATGACATAGCTTTTTTAGGTCCAGGATTCCATTTGCCGGTATTCTCCCACTTGATGTAAACCTTGCATATTATGAGAGAAAAGGCATTAGAATTACTCCCCCAAGTGCTAAAATGCATAAAAGCACTGTAAATAACAGTAAAAAAAACCTGATGCAAAATGGACGTATCAGCTCCCCCAAGCTTAGACCTCGCTTGTCCTCAAGCGAAAGCCGATAACGAAATTCATGACCACATGCACTGAGAGAGAGGTGTTGATAAAAACAAAATACAGACATATCAACATCATGCTCATTATTATAATAGCAAATGAAACTTTATAAAATACTTCATCACAACATTCTCATCATATAAATGTTCTCATCAAGGCTTCTTATAAACAAGTAGCAATTCATCACAATGTCAAAGTATAAGGAATAAACTCTATTGAAAACTAACAAACTATGTTCTCAGTCAACTTTGCAACACAATTCATCGTATTATCAGGAAGGGTCACATATACCAGCTTTCAAGCAAGTCTACATACTCAACCATCATTTAGTCTTCTATGATTTCTAACACTAACCACATACATATGAGAAAAAGGTTTCAATCAAATACAGAGAAAGATAGGGGCTTATAGTGTTGCCTCCCAACGTATTCACCTCAAGGGTGATGTTAACAATAATAACTCATGGCCACCCACATTCAGCTGGATATATGTTCTTAGATATTTCCCCACCACATGATGCTTGCCAAAGAGAGGAAAAAGGATGTAGAGGAAAATACTTTGACTCTTGCACAAAAGTAAATACGTAAGGGTAAAAGATAGGCCCTTCATAGAGGAAAGCTGAGGTGGTCATGCGCTTTTTGGTTTGGTGCAAAGGAACGTCATGTTATATTGCCCCTTGTGATGGCAATATTTATTATTCAGTCCGTCGCTTTTATTTTCGCCATCACAAGTTTGTACAACACTTAATTTCCCTTACTCTAAATGATCAAAGATGTTTACAAGAAATTTTTATTGCTTTGTGCACCGATGATAGCTTACTTGAAGGATCTTACTCAATCCATAGGTAGGTATGGTGTACTCTTGAGACATGGATTTGGTTTGAAGGTTTTGGATGCACAAGTAGTATCTCTACTTAGTGCGGAGTGCTGACCCACAAGTATATGTTGGGGAATGTTGCATGGAAAACAAAAAATTCCTACGTACACGCAATACCTATCCATGGTGATAATCATCTACGAGAGGGGAGCTTGTAGATCGCTAAGCGGAAGCGGATATAACGTGGTTGATGTAGTGGAACATCTTCGCAATCCAAATCGCAGCCTGTCCCATGATCTCATCACGATCCATCCCGCGATCCCATCACGATCCATCCCAATCTAGTGCGGAACGGACGGCACCTCCGCGTCGAGCACATGTAAAGCTCGATGACGATCGCCGCCTTCTTGATCCAACAAGAGGGGCGGAGAGGTAGGTGAGTTCTCCAACACGATGTTGTGGTGGTGAACTAATCTAGCAGGGCTTCACCTAAGCACTGCTGAACTAGACTAGAGGAGAAACAGAACTCGATGAAATAGATCCAAGGAGGGATTCGTCTAAAGCAAAGGGGGAAGAGTCCTCCCGCAACTAGGACTCCTTTGCCCACAAGGTTGAGTCTTGGGAGGACTCCTTACCTTTTGGTCTCCTCCCTTCCAATTTCGCATGGTCCTCCATAGGGGCTAGTCGGCCAGCCCACCAGGGGCTGGTGCTCCACCCCTTAGGCCGATGTGGCCCTTGGGGTGAGTGGGCCCCTCCTAGTGGACACCCGGAACCCTCCCGGCACCCCAGTACATTACCGGTGACGCCCGAAACTTTTTCGGTTACCAAAACGTGATTTCCTATATATCTATCTTCATCTCCAGACCATTCTGGAACTCCTCGTGACGCCCGGGATCTCATCTGGGACTCCGAACAACTTTTGGTCACCAACATACATAACTCAATAATACTGAAACATCACCGAACCTTAAGTGTGCATTTCCTGCGGGTTCGAGAACTATGCAGACATGACCTGAGAAACTCTCCGGTCAATAACCAATAGTGGGACCTAGATACCCATATTGGCTCCTACATATTCTATGAAGATCATTATCGGTTGAACCTCTATGTCAAGGATTGAGTTAATCCCGTATGTTGTTCCCTTTGTCTTTAGTATGTTACTTGCCCGAGATTCGATCGTCGGTATGTCTATACCTAGTTCAATCTCGTTACCGGCAAGTCTCTTTACTCGTTCCGTAATACAAGATCTCGTGACTAACTCTTTAGTCACATTTCTTGCAAGGCTTATTGTGATGTTGTATTACCGAGTGTGCCCCGAGATACCTCTCCGTCACACGGAGTGACAAATCCCAGTCTTGATTCACGCCAACCCAACAGACACCTACAGAGATACCTGTAGAGCACCTTTATAGTCACCCAATTATGTTGCGACATTTGATACACACAAGGTATTCCTCCGGTGTCCGGGAGTTGCAGAATCTCATGCTCATAGGAATAGATACATTGACATGCAGAAAATAGTAGTAATAAATTGACACAATCATATGCAACGTTCATAGTTTGGGTCTTGTCCATCACATCATTCTCATAATGATGTGATCCTTAACCATCTTTGATCAACTAGCCAGTTAACTAGAGGCTTACTAAGGACAGTGTTTTGTCTATGTATCCACACATGCATTTGTGTTTCCATTCAATACAATTCTAGCATGGATAATAAACAATTATCATGAACAATGAAATATAATAATAACCTCTAGGGCATATTTCCAACAGTTTCCCACTTGCACTAGAGTCAATAATCTAGTTCACATCACTATGTGGTTCTAATGAATCTAACACCCATATAGTTCTGGGGATTGATCATGTCTTGCTTGCGAGAAAGGTTTTAGTCAACGGGTCTCAACCTTTCGTGTGTGCTTTATAAATATCTATTTCATAGTGTCGATGCTTCTACCATGCTTCACTTGGAACAATTCCAAACGAATGCTCCACTATACGAATCCGGTTTACTACTCAGAGTCATCCGGATTAGTGTCCAAGATCGCATCGACGTAACCCTTTATGACGATCTCTTTTAACACCTCCATAATCAAGAAATTTTCCTTAGTACACTAGTTACTAAGGATAACTTTGACCGCCGTCCAGTGATCCATTCCTGGATCACTCTTGTACCCCTTGACTGACTAATGGAAAGGCACACTTCAGGTGCGGTACACAGCATGGCATACTTTAGAGCCTACGGCTAAGGCATAGGGGACGACCTTCATCCTTTCCTCTTCTTCTGCCGTTGTCGGGTTTTGAGTCTTACTCAAATTCACACCTTGCAATACATTCAAGAACTCCTTCTTTTGCTGATGTATTTTGAACTCCTTCAAAATCTTGTCACAGTATGTATTCATTTCAAAGTTCTATTAAGCATTTTGATCTATCTCTATAGATGTTGATGCTTAATGTCCAAGTAGCTCAATCCAGGTTTTCCTTTGAAACACTTTTCAAACAACCCTATATGCTTTCTAGAAATTCTACATCATTTCCGTTCAACAATTTGTCAACCACATATACTCATCAGAAATTCTATAGTGCTCCCACTAACTTCTTTGGAAATACATGTTTCTCCTGAACTTTGTATAAAACCAAAACTTTGCTCATCTCAACAAAGCGTATATTCCAACTCCGACATGCTTGCTCTAGTCCATAGAAGGATCACTAGATCTTGCATACTTGTTAGCATCCTTTAGGATCGACAAAACCTTCTGGTTGTACCACATACAACCTTTCCTCAAGGAAACCATCGAGGAAACAATGTTTTAAGATCCTATCTACAAGATTTCATAAATAATGCAGCAACTGCTAACATAATTACAACAGACTTTTAGCATCGCCACGAGTGAGGAAGTCTAATCATAGTCAACTCTTTGAAATTGTCGGAAACATCTTTGCGACAAGTAGAGCATTCTTAATGGTGATATTTACAATCATCGTCTGTCATCCTTTGAAAGATCCATCTGTACCTAACAGACTTACAACCACCAAGTAGTTCTTCAAAGTCTACACTTTGTTTTCATACATGCATCCTTGATGACGAGTTGATGGATATACTTCTCGCCCCTCGTTGGTTACCGCAAGTGGAAGGTGGAGATGTAGTCAGCAACAAATTTCCCTCACACAGAGACTGTAAGGTTTATCAAATCCAGGAGGACTCCGAGGTTCAACAAGTAGGTGTCTCCTGTCCTAGTTAGCAGAAGACGTGGACCTGCATATACAACAAATAACTTTGCTCCCAATGAGTACATAGAGGTTGTCAATTTCTCCGTCCTCGTATTTTGCAAAGGATCAAAATACAAGCGGGAAATATTAGTGGTGAATGCAACGGGAAAGTAAATAAAAACGATAAATGGTGGAGGTGTAAACAATGATGATGATATGTACCGGAGTCACATGATGTTCACTAGTGATGTGTCTCTCCCGAAAGATGAAAAACAACTATGCTTGGGTAAACAAATCACAGTTGGGCAATTGATAGAATTATGAACGCACCGCAATGCTAATTAGGCTACTTGATTGTTAGAGGCTCAATAGTAATGGGCAATACACCAAGACGAGTAGACAGTTTATTCATCAGCATCTACTTACTAATCATCAACCTAGAGATATCTATCCAGAACATCTCGTCGGTATTAAGTTGCGAGCCCCACACAAAGTATAAACTCACAGCAACGGACAACTGCATTAATGAACTATGCGTAAGGTAAACAATCCTTGCAACCATGGTCACAAGCACCGTTGTTTTCTACCTGGTGGGAACAACACATCCCCTAGTCTCATGTTTCATTCACTCAAGCTAGACATCGAGGGGCATGAACCCACAATCATGCATAACGCTCCCTCTTGGAGTTACAATCTACTAATCGGCTAAAGCAATAAATAGTAACGAAGAACATGCATGAATCACTAAGGGACATAATATAAAAGGATAATAAAATATATAACTCACAACAATCTGAACATAATCTCATAAATCATCGGATCCCAACAAACCGAGCATAACAATAGCATAGGCATTACATAGATGCCTTGATCATGTAGGGCAGCTCACAAGGACTAACCATTGAAGCACAAGATTGGAGAGAAGACATCACATAGCTACTGCTCATGGACCCATGGTCGAAGGAGGACTACTCGAGGCAGGTCCAGGAAGCGTCCATGGTGGTGGAGAAGCTCCCGGAGGTCAATCCTCCATTCGGCAGGGTGCCGGGAAGGGGTCTCCTGGTGCTCCCGATCTCGGAAGCGCTGTGGCGGTGGAACGATGAAGAAATTCACGATTTTGGATCCTGTGGAAGGGTTTCCTCGTCGGGAGGTAAATATAGGCCAAAAGAGGGCACGAGAGGAGGTGGGACCCACCCAGGAGGGCTCTTGGCTCGGCCAGGGGGCAGGACGCGCCCACAGGCCGCCTGGGAGGCCCCTGGCCCCCCTCTGGCCTTTCTTCGGTGATTCGGGAAGCCTCCGACACGCTGATTTTTATATTTCTTTCTCAGGATTTTTGGGACTTCATAAAATTTGGTAAATCTCCCTACAAAATAGACATCAGCAGACATGAACTGGCACTGGGTGCACTAAGTTAATAGGTTAGTCCAAATATGTGTAAAATGATATAAAAGTGTAGCAAAACATATAACAATGTCACCCAAAAGATCATGGAACAAGCAGAAATTATAGATACATTTTGGATGTATCAACATCCCCAAGCTTAATTTCTTCTCGTCCTCGAGTAGATAACTGATAACACAATAATTTCTATGGTGACATGCTAACACACATATAAGAACTTCAAAGTAAAGAAAGTAAGATATGCAATTCAAGTCAAGACAATGACAAGCAAGAGTATATATCTAGTATTTGAGTTAGCAAAGTAAGAACGTAATGGTGCAAGAGCTCTCGCTGTCTGTGACTCGAATATCTCCAAATGGTGTTTGCGTGCAAGAAGTGGGAGATGGGTTGATATTGTAAAAATATTTTTTAATTGAGAACTCAATGTACTAAACTTCACACTTAGTCTCCTTCGGAATCTTATTTTGACTCATCCCGAGAGCACTAGTTAGGTACAAGTCAAAATGATCCTCTACCTTTCGACTTTGAGCACTCATGCAATGAATGAGCGTAAGCAAGATATGTTGGCACTTAGGATGGAAAATAGAAAAATGATAGGGAAGGAAGACAAAAAGGTGTGAAAGGCTCACATCAATGAGGACAATCATAGGCGAGAGAAAGCCAAATGATAGATATGATGTGAGGAGTAGGGATTTCCATGTAATATATGCACATATGAGCTAAGGTAAGCTCTCCAATGGAACTAGTGGGGGTGCATCCAACTTGTTTGCTCATGAAGACCTAGAGCTCATTTGAGGAGGCTCATCATTGGAATATGCAAACCAAGTTCTATAGTGTAAGGGTCCCCACATAGTTATGCATGAATGATAATCTCTATGTAGTACAAATATAGCAATGGAGTACGAGTGTGGATCTTCAAAAGGATAGTAGTGTTGCCCCTTCTCTCTTTTTACTTCTTTTTTTTCCTTTTATTTTTTTCTTTTTTAAATTTTTTTGTGGCCTCTTTGGCTCTTTCTTTTTATCTCTCATTTGTCCTCTTTGGGATCGTTTGATTTGTCCTCTTTGAGATCTTTTCCTCTCTTAAGGGCAACACTCTATGTTTACATGAATAATAAGAAAATCATCACACTTTATAAGATGTACTCAACATAAAGACAAGTGAAAACTATCATGATGTATGCAAATGTATGCCTCTGCCAGTGTAGCAGGATATGCAATGATACTAGCGCGTCATGTAGAAATAATTTGGTAAATGCCAAACTATCATGAGGCTCTACGATCAAGCAAAAGCATGTATGACATGAATATCAAGCCATGAGATAGTGGATGTTACATGGCAATGTATCTCGGAAAGGCTATGGAAATGCCTTAATAGGTAGGTATGGTGGCTATTTTGAGGAAAGATATAATGAGGCTTATGTATGACAGAGCGTATCATGTCATGGGTTTGGATGCACTTGCGGAGTTTGCACCTACTCTCAATGTGAGAAATGGCAATGCACGGTACCGAAGAGGCTAGCAAAATATGGATGGTGGAAGTGCCAACAATCGAATACTCGCATTAGTCTGAAGAACTCATACACTTATTATCGGTAACTCTCTATCTAGTTAGGAAATTCACAAAGAGACAAGTACCCCGAGGAGGAGTGTTCGGGGGTTTGGTTATCCTTGCGCATCCTCGACCAATGGTAACGTGAGGGTACTCTATATATTCCAACCCCTCGAGAGGTTAGCGATCAATTTAGTAGCTAGAGTTCTCAACTAATTTTTAATTGTTGAAAAACTCACGGATTTCCCAAAATACGACACCTATCACTAATAGGCTAAAGCTCTTGGCACCATTGGTCCAAACATTACTCAAATCAATAAATCAAAACTATTGCATGTTATTACTATACTTAAATAGCAATCCTAATTACCTACTCATGCAAGACACACAACTCAGTGCAACAGGCCAACTCTCTGGACAAGATAAGCATGATAACTCAAGAGAGTTTCAGAATCAACCTAAATAAAACCTCTTAAAAAGATAAGCATGAAAACTAAGAGTTAAGCATGACAGTAGCTATGGGAAGATAGAGAACACACAAAGAAGATAAGCATGAAAACCTATGTTGTGTTCTAGAGTGGAATGGAGTGTGTTTCTCTCCCAAACAAGGTAGTCTAGGTTCCAACTTGTTATGAACAGCAAGTAAAACTAAAACAAACTAAAAACTAAAGAGCGAGACGCTCCAAGTATAGCACATAACATATGAAGTGATAAAAATATAGCATGGAGATGAACGAACTGATGATTGTTGATAGAGAAGGGGATGCATGGGGGCATACCCAAGCTTAGACGCTTGAGTCTCCTTGAATATTTCTTGGGGTGCATGGGGGCATCCCCAAGATTAAGCGCTTGACACTCTTGTATCTTCTTTCATCATCATCTCCCATCGCATACTTGAAAACTCCCTTCATACGAAACTCATCATAAGCTGATTAGATTGGTTAGTACCCTTAATAAATTGATTCATTACCTGCTGGAAATAAAGATTTTAATGAAAAGCTACTGTTTCTCATGATTTACAAAAGTTTTTTGCAAATAAAAAGTAAGTTTAGGATTTGCAAAAAGATGAAAACGAAAAACAGGGCAGAGTCTATGATAAACAGAATAGCAGGTAGTAAATAATTTATTCGGGGAACTTCTACTACTCAAATCAAAAAACTCAGAACAGATACCAGAAAGGAAATTATACAGAGCATGCTGTCAAACAAATTCAGATAAAAAAGATGGTCTGGTGATTTTTGGCAAATTTTTCCGTCAGGCAGACATAATCTGTTTCTGGACAGCATGTCACAATTTTTGCACTTTCTTGCAATCAGAGGCTATAACATGGCACACAGCTTAAAAATAAAGATACAATAATGTTGCTACAGTAGTAACAAACATCAATACCACTAAAACAGAAAGTAAAAAGAAATTGGGTTGCCTCCCAACAAGGGCTTTCTTTTATGCCTTTGAGCTAGGCATAATGCAAAAAGGAGGATCAAAATTCTTCGCGATCATTGAAGTTATATAAACCTTCAAACGGATCCTTAACAAGTTGATCCTTATTTTTCCTAGGGAACTGGTACGTACCTTCCGCTCTCCCATGTAAGCGTATGTGTCCTTTACGTATATCAATGAAGCCTCTCATGGTTCAGAGGAAGTTCCTTCCAAGCACTATATTCCCTTTGTTGGGCTCCATGATGAAGAAATCAACCGTTGCATTCCTTTTAGAGAATCTAACTTGGAAATATTTTACCTTTCCCTGGATTTCAGAAATATCACCACTAGTATGTTCATGATAAGATGAAATTTTTTCCATGTCTAACCAGAGAGAATCATAAACAACTTTTGGCATTGTGGAAACCATGAATCCAATATCACAATAAGCAAGGAAATCTTGGTCAAAGATGCTAATTCTAACAAAAGGCTCCTAGTCATCATTTATTTTCAAAATATGTTTATTGTCATCCATCGGTTTCTCTCTTTCAAATAAATCTAGCGCATCTATTTTCCTTTCAATGGTAGCAAGTCTATCTATAATAGTGTCGTAACCATGCTTATAAACAAGATTATTAGATAGACCATGTATAATATCAAGAGCTCTAGTTTCATCACACTCTAAAAATTCTCCTTTCGCTATAGTATCAAGAGAGTGTTTGCACCACATAAAGAGACCATAATAGAAATTTCTAACCACAATTTTGATAGGTATCCAGGGCATAATTATTTTGTGTGCTTCAGAAATTCTATCCCATGCTTCCTTCATATTTTCTCCATCCCTTTGACAGAAATCTAGGAAAGAACAACTAAAAGCAAAGTTAATATTATTTTTTGTCGTTTCGGTATAAGACTCTAAAGGAAAAACTAGAAAGCAAACTAACAAGACTAAAAAGAAAAGGTAAAAGATAGTGTGCAACTCCCCTATCTTGAATACTGGAGTCCCCGACAACGGTGCTAGAAATTTGCTTGATGACGAGTTGATGGATATACTTCTCGCCCCTCGTTGGTTATGCCAAGTGGAAGGTGGAGATGAAGTCAGCAGAAAATTTACCTCACACAGAGATTGTAAGGTTTATCGAATCTAGGAGGACTCCGAGGTTCAACAAGTAGGTGTCTCCTGTTAGGGTCAGTAGAAGACGTGGACCTGCACACATAACAAATAACTTTGCTCCCAACGAGTACAGAGAGGTTGTTGATGACCCACAAGTATAGGGGATCAATCTAGTCCTTTCGATTAGTAAGAGTGTCAAACCCAACGAGGAGCAGAAGGCTGTGATAAATGGATTTCAGCAAGGTAATAACTGCAAGCACTGAAAGTAGCGGTAACAAGTGATTGTGTAGCGAGGTGAAATGTAGCGAGCAAAAAGTAACAATTAACAAGTAGTAGCAACGGTGCAGGAAGTGGCCCAATCCCTTTTTAGCAAGGGACAAGCCTGAACAAAGTCTTATAGGAGGAAAAACGCTCCCGAGGACACACGGGAATTTCTGTCATGCTAGTTTCATCATGTTCATATGATTCGCGTTCGTTACTTTGATAGTTTGATATGTGGGTGGACCGGCGCTTGGGTACTGCCCTTACTTGGACAAGCATACCACTTATGATTAACCGCTCTTGCAAGCATCCGCAACTAAAAAGGAAGAATTAAGACAAAGTCTAACCATAGCATTAAATTAGTGGAAACAAATCAGCCCCTCACGAAGCAACGCATAGACTGGGGTTTAAGCTTCTGTCACTCCAGCAACCCATCATCTACTTACTACTTCCCAATGCCTTCCTCTAGGCCCAAATATGGTGAAGTGTTATGTAGTCTACGTTCACATAACACCACTCTAGAGGAAAACCAACATACAACATATCAAAATACCGAACGAATATCAAATTCACATGACTATTATTAACATGACTTATCCCATGTCCTCAGGAACAAAAGTAACTACTCACAAGACATAATCATAATCATGACCAGAGGTGTAATGAATAGCATCAAGGATCTGAACATAAACTCTTCCACCAAGTAATCCAACTAGCATCAACTACAAAGAGTAATCAACACTACTAGCAACCTTACAAGTACCAATCTGAGTTGCGAGACGAAGATTGGTTACAAGAGATGAACTAAGGATTGGAGAGGAGATGGTGCTGATGAAGATGTTGATGAAGATGCCTCCCCTCCGACGAGAGGAGTGTTGGTGATGACGATGGCGACGATTTCCCCCTCCGGGAGGGAAGTTTCCTCGGCAGGATCGTCCTGCCGGAGCTCTAGATTGGATCTGCTGAAGTTCCGCCTCGTGGCGGCGGCGAAACCACGAAAAAGCTCCCGATTGATTTTTCCAGACCAGGACGCTTCATATAGCAAAAGAGGGGGGCTAGTGGGTCGTCAGGCAGCCCACAAGCCTGCCCTGCGCCACTTGGGGGGTGGTGGCGGTGGGCAAGCTTGTGGAGCCCTCGTGGCCCCCCTCCGATAGTTCTTTCGCCTAGTATTTTTAATATATTCCAGAAAAAATCCATATAACTTTTCAGGGCATTTGGAGATGTGCAGAATAGTGGACTAGGATTTGCTCCTTTTCCAGTCCAGAATTCCAGCTGCCTGAATTCTCCCTCTTCAAATAGACCTTGCAAAATAAGAGAGAAAATGCATAAATATGGTACCACAAGTAATATAACAGCCCAAAAAGCAATAAATATCAACATGAAAGCATGATGCAAAATGGATGTATCAACTCCCCCAAGCTTAGACCTCGCTTGTCCTCAAGCGAAACCAAGTTCCATAAACATGTCCACATGTTGAGGGACGAAGGTGTCGATAAAACATAATACAGACTTGAGGGCATCATGATCACACATAGGACAACAATATATCATAAAGATTCTTATGGGAAAGTAACAATTCCTTCACAAAGCAAAGCATGCAGTAAAAACCTTACCGAGAAGTAACCAACAATAGTCCAAAGTCATTGAAGCAATTGCAATTTATCACAACATCGAAAAGAGTCAAATAGGAGCTTGTAAGGCAAACCCACATACTCAATCATCTCTTTCGTTTTTCAACAATTGTTACAACTCACGTGGTACTCATGGTGTCAAAGTTTCAGCTGGACACAGAGGAAGATAGGGGCTTATAGTTTTGCCTACCAACCATTTACCTCAAGGGTAAAGTAAACAACAATAAAGCATAAATACTCAACTCCAAGTTGATATATGAATATAGATATTTCCCAAACATGTGACGGTAGCCAAGACAAAGGAAAAAAGGGAATTTGTGATGATCACAATGACTCTTACAAGGGCAAAAATTAAAGGTACAAGATAGGCCCTTCGCAGAGGGAAGCAGAGGTTGTCATGCGCTTTTGAGGTTTGAATGCGTGTCCTCTTAGTGCGGAGGAACGTCACTTTATATTGCCTCCTGTGATAAAGAACTTTATTATGCAGTCTGTCGCTTTTATGTCTTCCTCATCATAGGTTCGTACAAAGCTTATTTACCACACACTAATAGATCATACATATTAGAGAGCAACTTTTATTGCTTGCACCGATGACAATTTACTTATTCAGTCCATAGGTAGGAATGGTGGACTCTCATGGCAAAACTGGTTGGAGGTTTAAGGATGCACAAGTAGTATCTCTACTTGGTGCGGGAGTTTTGGCTAATATGAGGTGGAAGCAATCATCACATGCTAAGGGATCTCTAATCATATAACATTGTTTGGAACCAAGCAAATAGAATTCATTATGTTGTCTTCCTTGTCCAACATCTACTCCTAGGCATGTAATAGTTTGGTGAGTGCTCACAATTGTAAAAAGTGTATAAGATGATATATTTATATGTGAACCTCTCTTTCCTTATTACTTCTTATTAATTGCAACAATGACTGAGGTCTATGTTGATTTATTCTCAACAAGTTTCAATCATCATACGTGTCATAAGTGAAATTATCACTTTCCATAAGATCGTCTCATGATCTTTCATGCTATCGTTCTTTTCATACTTTTGATCATGGCACAAAGCAAAGCCCTTGACTAAGAAACTCTTTATTATATAGCTCGCAAGCTCGAATACATCGGGGGAGAGACAAAAGCAAAAGACTCAAACTAAAAACGAAAGACTTATTCCTCTAAAAGAAGAAATAAAAACTGAAAAGGAAAGAACTAAAACAAAGGTAAAAGCAAAAGATATAAAGGTGATACGATACCAGGGCAACTCCCTCAAGCTTGGAAGAAGCCAAGGGGATTGCCCATACCAATGCTTAGTCGTCTTCCTTTGGTGGTGAAGGTGGTATTGTTGTTGCCTTTGATTCCAAGAGAGCTATCAATCTTTGATTTATACCTTTGAGATCTGTGCCATGGTTTTCTAGCAAAAAAACTTCACGAGAAAGAGAAATATTACAAGCACGAGTTGTTTTGCAAAACCTCAAGAGTTCAATCAAGGATGGAGACAGCACGTGGAGGAAGGGTTGGAGAAAATCTTCTCCTTCAACGTCTTCAATGTTGAACATAGGTTGAACTTCCTCCCTAGCTTGGGTTTTCTCCTTAGCTTGGTCCCTGGCTTCCGTGACTTCTACTCTTTTCAGATCAACATCTACTTCCTCATGAACTTGGTGAAGATCATTCTCCCCAACAGATTCCTAAGACATCTTTGCTCTAAATCTGCGGCAGAGAACAAGCTCGAAGCGAAAACAGAGGAAAACTGCATGATACGGAGATCAAAACCTTCGGGTGACTATATATTGATTTTTTCTGGGCCAGAAGGAGTCCTCCGCAAGAAAACGGAGTCTGGGAAGCACACGAGGTGCGCACAAGCTTGCCCACCGCCACCAGGGGGGTGGTGGCGGAGTGGGGGCTTGTGGCTGCCTCGTTCGCTCTCCGGACTGCTTTTTATCTATACATATACTAATTAGAGACTCTCAAGAAATTACCACGTTAATTAGAAATTAAGAGCCGTTTATCTTATGTGGGACCGCATTTTTCCGGTGTAGATCTTCCTATAACTCCCTTATTAGTTTTAACCGGAAATACTTCATGTTATCCTTAAAACTAGGAACCACAACCGTTGGATGTTGTTAATAAAGAGTAAACATAAAACGTTAGGTGTTTGATTGATTCCAACGAGCCCTGGACCATTTATATATTTATATAAAATTACCACGTTAATTAGAAATTAAGAGCCGTTTATCTTATGTGGGACCGAATTATTACGGTGTAGATATTCCTATAACTCCCTTATTAGTTTTAACCGGAAATACTTCATGTTATCCTTAAAACTAGGAACCACAGCCGTTGGATGTTGTTAATAAAGAGTAAACATAAAACGTTAGGTGTTTGATTGATTCCAACGAGCCCTGGACCATTTATATAATTATATAAAAAAGAGTCATGTAGCTTCAAAATAAAAAGAATCCCATATGATCCCATGAAGTCGTGAGCTATCCTAACCCTGCATCTTTCCTTCGACCGTGGCCTGGGTCTAGCCGCCGCGAGTCTCCTCTTTCCACCCCAACGCCGTCAAGCTCTTCATCAAAGCAAGATTGTCCATCCTATGTCCATGCGCTGTGCGTGCATATCACACATCAGGATACGTCCATCCATCCAGGAAGTAAGATTTACTTTAGCCTCCCTGTTTAATGACATGATGAAGATTCATCATTACTGCACCGATGAAATCTCCATCAAAGCAAGATTGTTTAGTTGAGCAAGTAGCCGTATACATGTCTCATGTCTGGACCACGATCAAGAGAGTTCAGTGCAGCTACCTAGCTGACTTGAGAATATATTGTTGCCCTTGGTGATTACTACCACGAGAATAAAGCTAGACCTACTACTACTTGCCGGCTCCACAACTTGCACATGTACGTGCAAGGCTAAATCCAAGAACCAATTAATGGTCGTTGCTTCAGTTAGCAGCAGTACAGTTAGCAGCAGTACGCACATGTACATATGTATATATATACAAGACGGCTCTGCAAGCATGCAGTTTGATTACTTCCGCTATAAAGAAGGAGCATGGGCAGCGATTGTGTAGGGCAGCCAACTGACCGTTCGCTATGTTCTTGTATATATTGTTGGTAATCTTCTCTCCTTTTGGTTATTTTGTTCTTTCCTAAAGTCTAATAGGTATCTGTCGTGCATACATTGATCCTTTGTATAGATGATAACCTGGAAAAAAATATCTTTCTCTAAATACCACATTAGATTTATTGCTACGCTCTGTTCAATCAACAGAGATTTGGATAATTTGATTTGCAATAATGCTAAACTCACACTTTAGTTCATTATGTCAACTCTCTTTAGGTTAAAGTATTTATTTTCAGCAGCTTAGCACTGACTTCATCCATATAAATAAACTAATTCATACAAGAGTTGTAATTTCTTATTTTTTTACATATGTGCATGGCCGACGATGGTGCCGAATAACTATGGCGCATATGTTAGATTCACTGGTTTGCTTTTCTTATGCTGCAAAAGAATTATCTCATTGCTCGACAACCCTGAGCATTCTTTCCAATTAGCATCTACTGACAATTGCACTATTTGGTTCTCTTCATATTACCTTTTACTCGCTTTGTCGTCACTTATACAGATGAACTGACCCAGTTTGCACATCTTATTCAATAATTTTATATGCAAGAATATGGTAAATTGTTACTGATTTACTATAAGATAAGGAAATAATAAAGCAATGATTACACTTTTTACACATGTACCGTTGCATTCTCATCCTCATGTAAAAATGCTAAAGCATACTTGGAAGCGACATGATAGTACTAAATTTATACACAACACTGAACGTTTACTTGAGCAGTAGCCGTCCAGAGTTTAAGATGTGCTCTTACCTTTTAACTGTCTCTTGAAATAATGCTCTTATATGCTTCCACTAGATTTTATCTGATGCAAACATATAGATACACTTTCATAAGCCAAGCGCAAATCCTTCTGCTTTGAGATTGATTTCCATTTACAGTTGATGCATATATTACCTCCTTAATAAGTTGTTCAAATATAGAGGATGTGACTCTAACTTATTGAGTATAATAATTTTCCAGATGCGTGTTGAATTTAACAGATCCCTAGCTTTGTTATGGTACCATTGCACTATCCAGACTGGTAAGGCGTAAGGGAATCACATAACATGTTTCTCAGGTGAGATGCTATATATAAACATGCATATGGCCATTAATGTCTATGTGCTGGACGGTGAAATGAACTCCCTGCCGAAGCTATGCTATCTATGCTAATTAGGCTAGCATGTTCGGCTACACTTGCTAGGAGTTTGGTCGGATTATTATATGTTGTCTTATTTTCTTGCTAATTTTGTAGTTTCTGACATTTATCATGATTTTTCGTCCTTTAATAAAATTTTACTTTTTGAGTACAAAAGTGCAACTATCTTTATCTACATACTACTATTTAAATTTTTTCATTTGGCTTCTATTCTATTTCAGGCTTGGGTGTACTGAAACAATAATATAGGTATAAACTTATAGAGATGAGCTGGACTATTCTTCGCAGCTTATCCAATTGATCTGGCCGTAAGTATATTAGTTTGTACAAGATACTGATTCATTGCCGGTTCTTATCTATATATGGTGTACTATTTTGTTAGAAGATGGTTTGTAATGTTGATGCATTCTTAATGGTACATACTTATTACATTTTATTTTTAGATATTGCCCTTTCAAATTTCATTTGGATAGTGATTGTTTTTTTATAAATACCCTTTATGAATATTTTACTTTATGATAAAAAAACAGTCAAACTGTGTCAGTTTCATAAGCATCTAGCGAGCATAATTACCAGACATATTTCCAAATATTCCCTCCGTCCCAGAATTGAAGATCGTTTTGCAGGCTATGTATTGTAGCTAGGATGGAGGGAGTATCATTTACATCTTTTGTAAAATTGCTACATCGGCTATGGACATCTGGATGCTATGGGTGCATAGTCGCCTTTTGAGTTTCGTTGTATAAGCTAATGTATGCTTTTATTTTCTCTTGAGCTTTTGGTTTATGTTTGATATAAATCCCATGGTAAACAAAAGAACATGTGGAGTGAGCTGGTCATTTGTTTATTATGGTGATTCTCCTATTCCATTGGCTATTTTGTAGGTGATTTGTAATCAACAATTAATGGAGTTTGGTAAAGACGGTGCCATCATAGTGACTCTTCATGAGGTTCTCATTGTTCACTTATAATGTAAGCAATAACACAATACGTGATGTGTATGTGCATAGAATTATGTGATCAATTGTTTCCATGTTATTGCTTGATTTTGCTATAACAAGCCAAATGTTTCTTTGAAGTCTAATCATCATCCAATAGCTGTTTATATATGTTCGTTTTGCTTCGTATCTTGTGGATTCATGCCATGGAAACTACTTTATGGTTCTCCACTATTTATACGAACAACAAAATTTGTTTTATTTTCGGACCTAATAAGGTTAAGTAAAACAAAGAAGACTAATTTAAGGATGTAACATGACATTGCGGAGTGCAAGAGTTCATCAAAACAAGATAACCTACGAAAAAACATGAAAACAAGACGGTGAAATTATTTGCCGATATATTTATGCTACTTTGCATTGTAGATGAGAATACATTTTTGAGCATGATATGTAAATATGTCATGTAGTGTACGTCCAAAGTTGTATTTTCTTTTTAACTTTGGTGTATGACTTCTCCTAGATAACAAATTTCAGACATTTTCATATATGGTAAGCATTTTTTTAATTACTTCATTACTAATAGTGATATATTTTCATATTTAGATATATATGTGTATCAGATAACCTATTAGTATCTTTATGTGTTCTCAAAATGACTAGCTCGTGCTAATGCATGGGTTGACAACTAGTATAATCTAATCATGGCATGAATACTAAAACACGAGTGATTCGAAGCAATAGTCTATCATTTGACATAAAGACAATAATATTTCAAGCATACTAACAAAGCAATCATGTCTTCTCAAAATATCATGGCCAAAGAAAGTTATCCCTACAAAATCATATAGTCCGGCTATGCTCCATCTTCCCCACACAACGTATTTAAATCATGCACAACCCCGGTTTTAGCCAAGCAATTGTTTCATACTTTAGTGTTCTCAAATTTTTTCAACTTTCATGCAATACATGAGCGTGAGCCATGGACATAACACTATAGGTGGAATAGAATATGGTGGTCGTGGAGAAGACAAAAAAAGGAGGAGATAGTCTCACATCAACTAGGCGTATCAACGGGCTATGGAGATGCCCATCAAAGATATCAATGTGAGTGAGTAGGGATTGCCATGCAACGGATGCACTAGAGCTTATAAGTGTATGAAAGCTCACAAAAGAAACTAGTGGGTGTGCACCCAACTTGCTTGCTCACGAATACCTAGGGCAACTTTGAGGAAGCCCATCATTGGAATATACAAGCCAAGTTATATAATGAAAATTTCCCACTAGTATATGGAAGTGACAACATAGGAGACTCTCTGTCATGAAGATCATAGTGCTATTTGAAGCACAAGTGTGGAAAGAGGATAGTAGCAATTGTCCCTTCTCTCTTTTCTCTCATTTTTTTGTGTGGGCTCTTTGGCCTCTTTTTTTTGGTGGGCATCTTTGGCCTCTTTTTTGTAAATGCGTTTCGTTGGCCTCTTTTACTTCCTCACATGGGACAATGCTCTATTAATAATGATCATCACACTTACAACTCAATACTTAGAGCGATGATGACTCTATATGAAATGCCTTCGGTAGTGTACCGTGACAATGATCTAGCATAGCAATGACATCAAAAAACGGACAAGCCATGGAAACATCTTGCTAGCTATCTTACGATCATGCAATGGCAATATGGAAATGGTGGCACATGTCATGATACGGAACGGTGGTAGTTGCATGGCAATATATCTCGGAATGGCTATGAAAATGCCATAATAGGTAGGTATGGTGGCTGTTTTGAGGGAGGCTATATGGTGGGTGTAATGCACCGGCGAAAGTTGCACGGTACTAGAGAGGCTAGCAATGGTGGAAGGGTGAGAGTGCGTATAATCCATTGACTCAACATTAGTCATAAAGAACTCACATACTTATTGCAAAAGTGTATTAGTCATCGAAACAAGGTACTACACGCATGCTCCTAGGGGAAAGGTTGGTAGGAGTTAACCATCGCGCGATCCCGACCTCCGCACAAAGGATGACAATCAATAAATAAATCATGCTCCGACTTCATCACATAACGGTTCACCATACGTGCATGCTACGGGAATCACAAACCTTAACACAAGTATTTCTAAAAAAACAATTACTCACTAGCATGACTCTAATATCACATATTCATGTCGTAAAACTGTTGCAAGGAATCAAACATATCATATTCAGTGATCTACAAGTTTTATGTAGGATTTTATGACTAACCATGTGAATGACCAACTCCTGTTAACTCTCTAAATAGGTATAAGTGAAGCATGAGAGTTTAATTCTTTCTCCAAAAGATATGCCCCGCTCTAACAAATATAAGTGAAGTAAAAGAGCATTCTACAAATGGCGGTTTTCTATGTGTAGGGAAACACGCAATCCAAACTTCAAAAGATATAAGTGAAGCACAAGAAGCATTCTATAAAGCCAACCAAGGACTATCTCATATCAGCATGGTGCATAAAAGAAAAAGGAAAAATCAACACAAAAGACGCTGCAAGCATTTGCACATATCATGTGACGAATTAAAATATAGCTCTGAGTAAAATTACCGATAGATTGTAGACGAAAGAGAGGATGCCTTCCGGGGCATCCCCAAGCTTAGACGCTTGAGTCTTCCTTGAATATTACATTGGGGTGTCTCGGGCATCCCCAAGATTGGGCTCTTAACTCTCCTTATTCCTTCATCCACCGTGCTGTCACCCAAAACTTGAAAACTTCAATCACACAAAACTCAACAAAACTTCGTGAGATCCGTTAGTATAATAAAATAAATCACCACTTCAAGTACTGTTGTGAACTTATTCTAAATTCATATTAGCATTATATCTACTATAATCCAACTTCACCATGGTTCATACCCCCGATACTACCCATAGATTCATCAAAATAAGAGAACAATGCATAGAAAACAGAACAGTCTGTAGCAATCTGTATATTCCGTATACCTCTGATATATCTCAAAAAATCTGAAAAATTACGAACGTCTGGAAAATTTGCATATCAATCAGCAGAAAAAAGAATCAACTAAAAAGCTCTTCCAGAATAAAAATGAAAATTAATTTCGTGTGCAGAAAGTTTCTGTCTTTTCTCAGCGTGATCAAACAACTATCACCCAAACTAATCGTAAAGGCTTTGCTTGGCACATTATTTTTAAAATACAAAGAAATTGTACAAGGGGATAATTATTTTGTGAGAAACTTCCATGAAAAATTCCACGCCCTAGGGTTTGGCCTCCTTGGCATCCTTGTGCGCCTTGTTCCTCCTCCTAGGCTCGCACCAGCGCACCAGGAGATGGTTCCCTTCTCATTTCAGCCCATGTAGCCCTCCGGGACAGGTGAACCTTCCCGATGGACCCCCAATACCCTTTCGGTGGTCCCTGTACAATATCGATAAACCCAAAACTTTTCCGGCAACCGAAACTTGACTTCCCATATATAAATCTTTACCTCCGGACCATTCCAGAACTCCTCGTGATGTCCGGGATATCATCCGGGACTCGGAACAACCTTCGGTAACCACATATACTATTCCCATAACAACTCTAGCATCACTGAACCTTAAGTGTGTAGACCCTACGGGTTCGGGAATCATGTAGACATGACCGAGACAACTCTCCAACCAATAACCAACAGTGGTGTCTGGATATACATGTTGGCTCCCACATGTTCCACGAGTATCTCATCGGATGAATGACGATGTCGAGCTTTCACTCAATCCAGTATGCAATTCCCTTTGTCTACAGGTATGACACTTGCCCGAGATTCAAACATTGGTATCCTTATACCTTGTTCAATCTCGTTACCGACAAGTCTCTTTACTCGTTCTGTAGCACATCATCCCGTGGCTAACTCCTTAGTCACATTGAGATCATTATGATGATGCATTATCGAGTGGGCCCAGAGATACCTCTCCGTCAAATGGTGCGACAAATCCCAACCTAGATTCATACCAACTCAACAGATACTTTCGGAGATACCTGTAGTGCACCTTTATAATCACCCAGTTACGTTGTGACATTTGATACACCCAAAGCACTCCCACGGTATCCAGGAGTTGCATACTCTCATGGTCTATGGAAATGATACTTGACTTTATAAAATCTCTAGAAGACGAACTACATGATCTTGTGCTATGCTTAGGATTGGGTCTGGTCCATCACATCGTTCTCCTAATGATGTGATCCCGTTATCAATGCCATCAAATGTCAATGATCAGGAAACCAGACGAACTACACGATCTTGTGCTATGCTTAGGATTGGGTCTTGTCCATCACATCATTCTCCTAATGATGTGATCCCATTATCAATGACATCCAATGTCCATGATGAGGAAACCATGACCATCTATTGATCAACGAGCTAGCCAACTAGAGGCTCACTAGGGACATACCGATTAATAGAATTATAGCATGAATAACAGAAAATTATCAAGAACAAGGAAATATAATAATAACCACTTTATTATTGCCTCTAGGGCATATGTCCAATGAAAGTTGTGTATCATCTTTGTGTTTGATATGCCTATCCCTAATATCTACTTATATGTGCATGTCTTTACTTTCTGCTGCTATACTCTTATACTTGCATGTGTAGGGTGTGCTTGACTTGATATAATTACTAAAACATTCCAACCTTTTAAATTGGAAAATGCTAGATTTTTTATTGGTCAAGTAGTCTAATCACCTCCCCCCTCTAGACATACTTCGGATCCTACAGAAACATACGGTCTGGGTCCTAACCCCTTCGAACAATTGCAGAGACCTTTCCTATCACAAGGCTTCTTTTGCTCATATTCTGGATAGCTCGGCGGGCAACAAGAAAAGATGTTTGGAAGACCAAGACCTCGTACTTAGTTTTGATACACTAGTAGAGAAATAGCTAGCCACAACTTATGTTGGTGGCGCACCAATTTGAAGCAACACCAACATTAGTTTTTGGAATAGAGAAGGTGGTGGACAAATTAGTATGCCAACATTGTGCATGTAGTGCTGGCGTGGATTTAAAGTGGAACCCTACCAAAGTGTGGGCCCTGCTGAGCTGACTAGTAAAAATATATTGGTGGCCTTAGATATCCTGCCACATCACAACTATATTATGTACTATTGATGTCCATTGTTAGTTAACACCAACACTAAATTTTGCCTATATAAGCTATAGTGTTGGTACCCCTTTGTTTCTCAAAATGCACCAACACTAATAGGCTTCTAATTCTTCATCCTAACTAGTTAGCTCCTCTTAGTTATGGACCCACGTTGGCAGAGCATGTCGAAAGTTTGAGACTCAGCCGCCCTGGCCAAGCTCCCATCCGGCCTTCTTGGCTACGCAATGACCTCGTGACGGCCAATGCAGTCGACCTTGTCCGACATATGATCCCGCTGCAGCAGCGTGACTTTCATTCTATCTCGCATTTACGCCACCAACGTTGAAGATACCGACAATATGCTACATTGCGGCTATAGACGCCTATTGATAAGCATATGTCACACAAAGAATGGAATCCATATCTACATCTGCGCCAATCGTGGAAAGGTATGTATGTATGAAAAAAATATCTTGATCTATTTTGAGATAATTTGCACAACTCAACTCCTGTAGTGTCGCTCATATCAATTTGTGTGTGTGTATTGTAATACATAGGAAAGGGCTGGGAATATTTCCTTACATGGATATGGGTTGATCTTGTCTCCACAAGTACGTAAGTGAGTTGCTCGACCACTTTATTGGATCACTGAGATGACACATAGATGAGATGCCACTCAAAAATGATGTGATGGCAGGCCAAATCAAAAAAAAATCAAGACGCTTCGATATGCACTTTAAGTTGGTTGCATGCTTGACCTATTTATCCAAGCTAGATCGATGATAGTATTTGTTCTCGTGGTCGTCATCACACTGATGATGGTCTTAGTCTAAATCGAGATGTAGTAAATTATATATGTTATTGTTTATTATCCTTTGTAATGTATGTAATATATGCTATTCACAAAAATAAAAAATAAAAATAATCATAATTAGTGAAATAAATAACGTAATAAATAATAAACTAAACATACATATAAATACGAAATAATGTGTACCAAAATATGAATATAAATAAAAGTACATAGAAAATGGTGTTGGCACGTGGGCCAACGCTAGCAAACACACCACTGCTCATCAAATTGAACGACCCATATACACACCCAAATCAATTCCCCACCCACCAACACCCCCAAATCAATCCCCAACCCGATGCCGCTGCTAACGACCAAGCCATGGCCGCCTTCGCCATCTCCGACTCCAAACTACCGTCGTCTCCGTCTCCACCTCCACTGTCGTCGTCGCCGTCGTCTCCGCGCCTTCACCATCACCATGAAGAAACCACAGCCTCGTCGCCTCCATCGCCAGTGTCATCTTCATTGTTGTCTTCTCCGCCGCCGCGCCCTCACCATGGCTTTTGCATCCACCGCAGCTCCCTCGTTGTGATCTCCGTCTCCACCACCTCCGTCAAGGACCCGCTAGCTCTGTCTTGTCCATCGCGAGTGAGTAATTATAGTGTAAAATTTATTAGCGTAAATGTAGTGTGAAATTGTACTGTAATTATAGTGCAAATTTTGTAGTGAGATTATTGTATATAATATTTTATTCTAGTTGAAGTGTAGAATTTAGTGTAGTTATAATGTAAGATTGTAATGTAGTTGTGTAGTGTAAGAACGTAGTGTAATTTTTTAGGGTAATTATAGTGTCGGATTTTAGTGTAGTTGTGTAGTGCAGATTTTTGGGGTAATTGTAGTGTCAGATTTTAGTGAGATTTGTAGTGCATAACTTGTAGTGTAATTGTACTTACAGCTAGTGTAGAGACTTCTATTCTAGTTGTAGTGTATATTTTCTAGTGAGATTTGTAGTGTAGTTGTTTTGTAATATTTAGTTAGTTTAATTTGTAGTGTAGTTGTAATGTAAGAATGTAGTGTAGTTATAGTGCAAGATTCTAGCATATATTTAATAATATTATCTTGATTGTATATATATATACGTGTTGTGGGTACAGTTAGATGGCTCCAAAGTTTCGTGGTGTGCGACAGAAGGGGACTAAGTACTATGCAACCATCACGTAGACAATGTGTGTCGTGATTCTGTCACGCAGATGCCATGGGATTGCTTATCGAGTGTGGTTTGGGACAAGCGGTGCGGGCCACATGATGTATCCAGGTTTGGGACCGTCCATGGGAGCTAATACACCTAGTCGTGCCTGATCTAGTATGTGATGATCAAGCAATACAATGTTGCTCCTTGAGCTGTGTTTTGGAGGCGGAAGAAGAGGCTATCCTCCTCTCCTTGCCTCTCCCGTGCGTGTGGGTGTGTGCAGCTATGGGGGATGATTCTTGTTGAAGGTGTTCTAGCCAACCCCTTTGCATGGGGGACTGTCGGGCGGTTTTATAGGCTATCCCCCGGCTTACAATATGTAAGAATAATAGCGATGGGCCTCGGCTAGCAGCCTCTTCAACCAGCCATGAGGCCCATCGAATGCATGGTCCCACTATCTGTTGGGTCCCATTGATGTGGGGGCCCGCCGACTCATCACCATCATTGGCATGAGCAGATGACGCCATAGAGTAGCCCCACTATGTGGTCACTGTGCCGCCTTGCCTGGTTAGAGTCCGCTTCTATCAACGCTACGGCCGCTTCCACTGCCGATATACGTCAATGAGATCATGGCGCAGGTGGAGGTGTGTAGGCATAGTGCTGCCTTGCCTGGTGGCGATTGACTATGGTCAGCGGTACGGCCACCTCCACTGTAGCCATGTGTGCCCCCAAACAGCGGTACTTGAGTCACTGACGCCATGCCCCACCGTCATGGTGGGGTCTTGTTGTACGGGGCGACGGGACGGGCGCTGACCGCCGGTATAATCAAAACCCCAAACATCAAATGGTTCAATAACAAGTGAATAATTCATAGGCATTTCCTGACGTTTACTGATATTACCTATTCTTTGGCATTCATCACAAGACAAGACAAACTTACGAGCATCCTTGAAGAGAGTAGGCCAATAAAAACCGGATTGCAATACCTTGTGTGTAGTTCTATCTCCCGCATGGTGTCCTCCGTAAGCCTCAGAGTGACACTTCTGGAGGATCTGTCCCTGTTCATGCTCAGGTACACAACATCTAATAACACCATCTACTCCTTCTTTATAAAGGTGAGGATCATCCCAAAAGTAATGTCTCAAATCATAAAAGAACTTTTTCTTTTGTTGGTATGTGAAACTAGGTGGTATATATTTAGCAACAATATAATTAGCATAATTAGCATACCATGGTGTACTATGTGAAGCATTGATGACATTCAGTTGTTCACCAAGAAAGCTACCATTAATAGGTTGTGGGTCATCAAGAACATTCTCTAACCTAGACAAGTTATTTGCTACGGGGTTCTCTGCACCCTTCCTATCAACAATATGCAAATCAAATTGTTGTAGCAAAAGAACCCATCTAATAAGTCTAGGTTTAGCATCTTTATTTTCCATGAGATATTTAATAGGAGCATGATCAGTGTGAATTGTAACTTTGGAATCAACAATATAAGATCTGAACTTATCACTTGCAAACACAACTGCTAAAAATTCTTTTTCAGTAGTAGCATAGTTTCTTTGGGCACTGTCTAGAGTTTTACTAGCATAATGAATAACATTTAATTTCTTATCAACTCTTTGTCCTAGAACAACACCAACAGCATAATCACTAACATCACACATAATTTGAAAAGGTAGGTTCCAATCAGGTGGTTGAACAATAGGTGCAGTTATCAAGGACTTCTTAAGTATTTCAAATTCTTCTTCACACTCATCATCAAAAACAAATGGAATATCTTTTTTGCAAGAGATTGGTGAGAGGCCTAGAAATCTTAGAGAAGTCTTTAATGAACCTTCTATAGGAACCAACATGACCAAGGAAACTTCTTATAAGAGTATATAAGAAAAGGTACCGAAAGGGCAAGTAAAAGTGGTTTTCTCCTGATGAGATTGTGCAACAGGTATTTGGGTGAAACCAGAATAACCATCTCGAAAGAAAAAGTGTGTATGTTTAGACAATCTTTCTAGCATTTGATCAATAAAAGGTAAAGGTTAGTGATCTTTCCTAGTAGCTTTATTTAATTTCCTAAAATCAATTACCATCCTATAGCCAGTTACAATTCTTTGTGGGATCAATTCATCTTTATCATTAGGGACAACGGTAATACCTCCCTTCTTAGGGACACAATGCACCGGACTTACCCAATCACTATGAGCAACATGATAGATAATACCTGCTTCCAGGAGCTTTAGTATTTCTTTGCTTACCACCTCTTTCATCTTAGGATTTAATCTTCGTTGATGATCGGCAACTGGTTTGGAATCAGGATCAGTTTTAATTTTATGCTGGCATAGAGTGGGACTAATGCCCTTAAGATCATCAAGAGTATATCCAATAGCACCACGGTGCTTCCTCAGAGTTTTCAATAATTTCTTTTCTTCATGCTCTGAAAGGTTAGCACTAATAATAACATGATATATATATCTTTTTCATCAAGATAAGCATACTTAAGAGTATCAGGTAATTGTTTAAGCTCAAACACAGGATCACCCTTTGGTGGAGGCGGATCTCCAAGTAATTCAAAAGGCAAATTATTCTAAAGGATAGGACGTTGTTCAAAGATAACTCTATCTACCTCATTCCTTTAATTCATATGCATATCATTTTCATGTTCAAGCAGATATTGCTCCAAAGGGTCAGTAGGTGGCACAACAATAGAAGAAAAGCAATAATTTAATCCTTACTAGAAAATTCTTTTTCATGAGGTTGTCTACCAAACTCAGAAAAATTAAATTCATGTGACACACCTTCAAAGCCAACAATAACAATTTGTTTCTCACAATCAATCTGAGCATTAACAGTATTGAGGAAAGATCTACCAAATATGATGGGACAAAAGCTATCTTGTGTGGTAGCAAGAACGAGAAAATCAGTAGGATACTTAGTTTTACCACACAATACTTCAACATCTCTAACAATTCCCACATGGCAGATAGTATCTCTATTAGCAAGTTTAATAGTAACATCAATAAATTCCATCTCGACACGTGCAATCTCATCTTTAATTTCATTATAAAAAGATTGAGGTAATGCACTAACACTAGCACCCATGTCACATAAACAATGATAACAATGATCTCCTATCTTAACAGAAACAACAGGCATGCCAACAACAGGTTTTTGTTTGTCACTAGCATGAGGTTTAGAAATTCTAGCAGCATCTTCACAGAATTGAATAACTTGCCCATCAACATTATCGGCCAAGAGATCTTTAATAATAGCAATGCTAGGCTCAACTTTAATTTGCTCAGGGGGTGTAGGTGTTCTAATGTAGCCCTTACGTATCACAGTTGAAGCATTAGCATGATCCTTTATTCTAACAGGGAAAGGTGGTTTCTCAATGGAAGCACTAGGAACAATAGAATCATTATAAGCAATAACTTTCTCTTCAACTGGATTGGGTTTTACAACATTGACTTCTATGGGAGGATGATATTTAAACCACTTCTCCTTAGGGAGATTAATATGAGAAGCAAATGATTCACATAATGAAGCTACTATCTCAGAGTCAAGTCCATGTTTAGCGCTAAAATCACGAAAAGTATTTGTTTCAGCGAAGGATTTAACACAATTGAACTTAAGATTCATACCTGACTCCTTACCTTCATCAAACTCCCAATCTTCAGAGTTGCGTTTAATTCTTTCCAATAAATCCCATTTGAAGTCAATATCTCTCTTCACAAAAGAACCGGTACAGGAAGTGTCAAGCATGGTGCGATTATCATGAGAAAGCCGAGCATAGAAGTTCTGAATAATAATTTCTCTCGAGAGCTCATGGTTGGGACATGAATATAACATTGACTTAAGCCTCCCCCAAGCTTGAGCGATACTTTCTCTATCACGAGGCCAAAAATTATAGATATAAATCCGATCACGATGTACCAAATGCATAGGATAAAACTTTTGATGAAATTCCAATTTCAATCGGTTGTAGTTCCATGATCCAGTATCATCACATAGCCTATACCATGTCAATGCTTTATCCCTCAAAGATAAGGGAAAGACCTTCTGCTTGACCTCATCCTCGGTGAAACCTGCTAGCTTAAATAAACCACAAACTTCATCTACATAGATTAGATGCAAGTCGGGATGTGATGTTCCATCTCCTGTAAAAGGATTAGCCAACAGTTTCTCTAGCATACCCGAAGGAATTTCATAATAAATATTTTCAGTAGGTGCAGTAGGTTGAGGAGCAACTCTTTGTGCTTCCGGTCGAGGTGAAGATACCCCAAACAAGCCCCTCAAAGGATTAGTTTCCATAGTGACAAGTGACAATAAATTTCAGCACACTATATAAATGTTTCCTTACCAAATTCCACTCACCAAAGGCGCTTCACTCCCCGGCAACGACGCCAAAAAAGAGTCTTGATGACCCACAAGTTTAGGGGATCTATCGTAGTACTTTCAATAAGTAAGAGTGTCGAACCCAACAAGGAGCAGAAGGAAATGACAAGTGGCTTTCAGCAAGGTATTCTCTGCAAGCACTGAAATTATCGGTAACAGATAGTTGCGGCATAAGATAATTCGTAACGGGTAACATGTAACGATAGTAACAAAGGTGCAGCAAGATGGCCCAATCCCTTTTTTATCAAGGGACAAGCCTGGACAAACTCTTATATAAGGTAAGGCGCTCCCGAGGACACATGGGAATTTCTGTCAAGCTAGTTTTCATCATGTTCATATGATTCGCGTTCGCTACTTTGATAGTTTGATATGTGGGTGGACCGTTTCCTGGGCGATGTCCTTACTTGGACAAACATCCCACTTATGATTAACCCCCCTCGCAAGCATCTACAACTATGAAAGAAGAATTAAGACAAAGTCTAACTATAGCATTAAACAGGGGGATCCAAATCAGTGCCTTCCGAAGGAACGCATAAACTAGGGTTTAAGATTCTGTCACTCTGGCAACCCATCATCTACTTATTACTTCCCAATGCCTTCCTCTAGGCCCAAATAATGGTGAAGTGTCATGTAGTCGACGTTCACATAACACCACTAGAGGAAAGACAACATACAACGCATCAAAATATCGAACGAATACCAAATTCACATGACTACTTATAGCAAGACTTATCCCATGTCCTCGGGAACAAACGTAACTACTCACAAAGCATAATTATGTTCATGAACAGAGAGGTATTGAATAGCATTAAGGATCTGAAGATATGATCTTCCACCGAGTAAACCAACTAGCATATACTACAAGGAGTAATTAACACTACTAAGAACCTTACAAGTACCAATCGGAGTTGCGAGATGGAGATTGGGTACAAGAGATGAACTAGGGTTTGGAGATGAGATGGTGCTGATGAAGATGTTGATGGAGATGAGTCCCCTCCGATGAGAGGAGTGTTGGTGATGACGATGGGGACGATTTCCCCCTCCAGGAGGGAAGTTTCCCCGGCAGGACAGCCCTGCCGGAGCTCTAGATTGGTTCTGCTCAAGTTCCGCCTCGTGGCGGCTGCATTTCTTCCCGAAAGCTCTCTCTTGATTTTCTTTGGGACGAAACCCTCCTTATAGCATAAGATGGGAGCCGGAGGGGTAAAAGGTGGCCCACGAGCCCCCCAGGTGTGCCAGGGGGTGGGGCGCGCCTGGTAGGCTCGTGACCTCCTCATGGCTCCCCTCTAGTACTTCTTCCACCCAGTAATTTTTATATATTCCAAAATAATTCCTTGCTGATTTTCACGGCTTTTGGAGTTGTGCAGAATAGGTACCTCAAACTTTCTCCTTTTCCAGCCCAGAATTCCAGTTGCCGGCATTCTCCCTCTTCATGTAAATCTTATAAAATAAGAGAGAAAAGGCATAAGTATTGTACCATAATGTGTAATAACATCCCATAATGCGATACATATCAATATAAAAGCATGATGCAAAATGGACGTATCAGCACCTACTTTGCAGGCGAAGACCACTTTTGACTCGGGCAGCATGTTCCCGTGTCCCCCTTCGAAATTGGCCGTTGTGGGATCCCTTCCTGCCGAAAAGTTAAGGTAAGAGGACCCTGTCCTGTGCTATAAATAGAGAGGGTAGGATACTTCGTAGGGGGATCGGTTCATTCATCCATTAGCGACACACAAATCCACTTAGCCTCCGGAGGCTCCCGAGCATTGTACCAGTTCATCCACCAACCTCCACGAGAGGCAATCCACCAAACCAGGAGTACAGTTTTACGCTTCGCAGCGGCCCAAACCTGGGTAAACTACTGTGTTCTACGTTTCCCGCACCATCGAGTGAGTCCTTCGTCGTTCCCATCGAGTAGCGTGTAAGGCGAGGTTAAGCAGGGAGAGATCTTTGTACATGCCCCTGAGATCGAATCTTTAGGGTTTTGCGGAGCCCGAAATCCGACATTTGGCACGCCAGGTAGGGGCGTGTGAAGGTCTTCTCCGAGCTCCCTCTTTCCCAGGCCCGCTGCTCCGATGGTCGTTGACCAACCAACTTCTTCAAGACTGGTCGAGCTAGCCTCTAACTTCCACATCACCGAAGACGAAGGCCCACACGTCGGCGTTGGGGTACCTGGCGACTCATACCAGACCGTCAACATCATCTCCACCATTGCAACTTCCTGTGCCACCCATGCGCACGGCGGGTGGGCGGCGACCCAAGCACCCACGACGCGCCGCATCAACTTGGGAGACCTCGGCGCACCCAACGCGTTGCAGATGGCAAGTGAGATGCTCCGCCAACGACCGACGCAAGGGGGCTTCAACGCCTGGGCGGACCACATCATGGAGCTGATCGCCATCACCCAGAAGACCATCCAACCCAGCTCTTCTTCAAGGTCACACGTGTCAAGCACCGGGGGCTCACACCTAGTGTCGGGCCCTGGGGCGGTGATACGTGCAAAACGATCTATAATTTCTTCTTGTTCCATGATCATTTGGGTGACATTGTTATATGGTTTTCTACACTATTATATCATTTAACATATATTTGGACTAACCTATTAACTCAGTGCATCCAGTGCCAGTTCTTGTGTGCTAATGTCTATTTTTCAGGGACTTTTACCCAATTTTCCAAAGTTCCAAAAATCCTGAGAAAATTATATGAAAAACAACGCATCGGGGGCAACGAGAAACACCAAAGAAGGGCCAGAGGGGGGCCCAAGGGCCTCCCAGGCGGCCCGTGGGAGCGGCCTGGCCCCTGGCCGCGCTAGGAGGTCTCCTGGGTGGGCCCCACCACTTCTGGTGCCCTCCTTTGGCCTATATTTACACCCAGACAAGGAAACCCTTCAAGAGGATCCAGAATCATGAATTTCTTCATCGTTCCGCCGCCGCAGCGCTTCCGAGATCGGGAGCACCATGAGACCCCTTCCTGACACCCTGCTGGAGGGAGGATTGACCTTCGGGAGCTTCTCCACCACCATTGACGCTTCTCGGACCTGCCGTGACTAGTCCTCCTTGGACCATGGGTCCATGACAAGTAGCTATGTGATGTCTTCTCTCCAATCTTATGCTTCAATGGTTAGTCCTTGTGAGCTGCCCTACATGATCAAGGCATCTATGTAATTGCTAAGCTATTGCTATGCTCGGTTTGTTGGGATCCGATGGATTATGAGATTATGTTCAGATTGTTATGAGTTATATTATTTGATTATGCATGTTCTCCGTTACTATCTATTGCTTTGGCCGAGTAGTAGATGGTAACTCCAAGAAGGAGCGTTATGCATGATTGTGGGTTCATGCCCCTCGATGTCTAGCTTGAGTGACAAAACATGAGACTAGGGGATGTGATGTTGCCATCAGGGAGAAAACAACGGTGCTTGTGGCCGCGGTTGCAAGGATTGTTTACCTTATGCATAGTTCGTTAATGTAGTTGTATGTTGCTTTTAGTTTACACTTTGGGTGGGACTCGCAACTTAATACGCTGAGATGTTATGGATAGATATCTCTAGGTGGATGATTAGTAAGTAGATGCTGATGAATAAACGGTCTACTTGTCTTGGCGTATTCCCCATTACTATAGATCCTCTAACTGTCAAGTAGTATAATTAGCATTGTGCTGCGTTCATAATTCTGTCAATTGCCTAGCTGTAATTTGTTTACCCAAGCATAGCTATTTTCCGTCATTTGGGAGAGAGACATCACTAGTGAACATCACGTGACTCCGGTCCGTATCACCATCATAGTTTACACCTCCACTACTTACCACTTTTATTTACTTTCCCGTTGCAATCACCACTACTATTTTCCTCGTGTGTTTTGATCCTTTCCGAACTACAAGGCCGGAGAGATTGACAACCTCTCTGTACTCGTTCGGAGCAAAGTTGTTTGTTGTGTGTGTAGGTCCACGTCTTCTGCTTGACAAGGGTGGGAGACACCTACTTGTTGAACCAAGGAGTCCTCCTGGTTCGACAAACCTTACAGTTCCTGTGTGAGGGAAATTTGGTGCTGACTACATATCCACCTTCCATTTGGGGTAACCAATGAGGGGTGAGAAGTATATACATCAACTCGTCATCAGCCAGCAAGCGATGGGGCCCCTCATGCGTTGGGCGAGACCGAGAGAGGTGCACCTCATACTGCCCTCCTCCTCCTCCTGGTCCCGTCGGCCAGCCCCGAGGCACATCATGCTGACAACCACCAGGGATGTGAAGAGAACGGTGGGACGATCGATGCACACGCCGGGGCAAATCACCAGGACCAGGCCGGCCCTTGACTGTCCGGGGCGGCCAGACATGAGCGTTCCCACCGGTGCTACCAGCAGAAGGCGGAGGTTTCGGCGTGGGCAAACTACGACAACGGAGACACGCTGGGGCACAAAGGAGGGAATCAGCACCGAGCGATGTCGGGACCAACCAACAGGAGCAATAGGAACAAGCGACTGCTACCTCTTGAGCTTGCGTTGGTTTTTTCCCTTGAAGAGGAAAGGGTGATGCAGCATAGTAGCAGTAAGTATTTCACTCAGTTTTGAGAACCAAGGTATCAATCCAGTAGGATTATCAAGATGAAGCACCGATGTACCTACGCAAAAACAACAAACTTGCACCCAACGGTACAAAGGGGTTGTCAATCCCTTCACGATTGATTGCAAGGTGAGATCTGAAGGCGGAAAGTGCAACAAAGTAAAAGTGTAGGGCTGAAAATATGATGTGACGTAGACCCGGGGGCCATAGTGTTCACTAGAGGCTTCTCTCAAAATAGCAAATATTACGGTGGGTGAATGAATTACTGTAGAGGAATTGATAGAACCACATAAAGTCATGACGATATCTAAGGCAATGATCATACATATAGGCATCACGTCTGAGACAAGTACACCGATACTTTCTTCATCTACTACTATTACTCCACACATCAACCGCTATCCAGCATGCATCTAGTGTATTGAGTTCATGACAAACAGAGTAACGCCTTAAGCAAGATGACATGATGTAGAGGGATAAATTCATGCAATAGATATAAACCCCATCTTTTTACCCTTGATGGCAACAACACGATGCGTGCCTCGCTACCCCTTCTGTCACAAGGTGAGGTCACCGCACGGTATGAACCCAAAACCAAGCACTTCTCCCATTGCAAGAAACATAGATCAAGTTGGCCAAACAAAACCCACAACTCGAAGAGAATTACAAGGATATGAATAATGCATATAAGAGATCAGAACAAACTCAAATAAGATTCATAGATAATCTGATCATAAATCCAGAATTCATCGTATCTCGACAAACACACTTCAAAAGAAGATTACATCGGATAGATCTCCATGAAGATCATGGAGAACTTTGTATTGAAAATCCAAGAGAGAGAAGAAGCCATCTAGCTACTAGATAAGGACCCGACGGTCTATGGTGAACTACTCACGCATCATCGGATAGGCAATGGTGTTGATGAAGAAGCCCTCCGTATCCGAATCCCCCTCCGACACTGCACCAGAACATGCCCCAGATGGGATCTTGCGGAGACAGAAGCTTGCGGCGGCGGAAAAGTATTTTCGTGGATCTCTCTCATGGTTTTGGATTTTTCGGGGATTTATAGGCGGAAGAAGTAGGGCAGACGAGCCATAGGGGGCCCAAAAGCCTCCTAGGCGCGGACCCCCCCTGGCCGCGCCTAAGGGGCTTGTGGCCTCCCTTGGTGGCCTTTGCCTTGGTTCTCACGCTCCCTACGTATGTTCTGTTCCGTAAAAAAATCTTTTCGGAGGTTTTATTCCGTTTTGACTCCGTTTAATATTCTCCACTAAAAAGGGTCAAAAACTCGGAAAAAACAAGAACTGGCACTTGGCACTGAGTTAATAAATTAGTCCCAAAAAATATATAAATGGCATACAAAATGTCCATAGTTTGACAAGATAATAGCATGGAACCATACAAAATTATAGATACGTTGGAGACGTATCAGCAACTTCGCATCGAAGCTTACCGCATGAAGATCTACGAGCAGCACGGCCGGGGGGATCCCCCTCCGCTGCCGAGAGGTACCGCCACTGTTGCGTTGTTGAACGGCTTCGGAGGACGGGCGAACGCCTACATGGAGTCGTATGTAGAGGAGTATGCAGCATCACGTGACCCGATCGACGAGGAAGAGCCCTAAGAGTCCACCCCGGGCGCTTAACCCCCTCAGGAGTGAGGAACCCTCTGGGGCCTTGATACGTCTCCAACGTATCTATAATTTTTGATGGTTTCATGCTATTATCTTGTCAAACATTGGAATGTTTGTATGCCTTTTATATATTTTTTTTGGGACTAACTTATTAACTCATTGCCAAGTGCCAGTTCCTGTTTTTTCCATGTTTTTGACCCCTTTCAGAGGAGGATTTTGAACAGAGTCCACACGGAATAAAACCGCCAAAAAGATTTTTTCCATAACAAAAAAAGATCGGGAAGCCGGAGAATCAGGGCAGGGGGCCTGTAGGGATCCGACAAGCCCTCATGGCAGGGCCAGGGGGCCGCGCCCCCCTGGCTTGTGGGTTCCCTGGGCCACCTCTGCCCTAGGTTTTGCGCCTATATATTCCCTAAAATCCTAGAAAAAATCAGGAGATCATCGAAAGTACTTTTCCGCTGCCGCAAGCTTCTGTCTCCGCAAGATCCCATATGGGGCACGTTCTGGTGCCCTGCCGGAGGGGGGATCCAGATACGGAGGGCTTCTTCATCAACACCATGACCTGTCCGATGATGCGTGAGTAGTTCACCATAGACCTACGGGTCCATACCTAGTAGCTAGATGGCTTCTTCTCTCTCTTGGATCTTCAATACAAAGTTCTGCATGATCTCCATGGAGATCTATCCGATGTAATCTTCTTTTGCGGTGTGTTTGTCGAGATCCGATGAATTGTGGATTTATGATCAGATTATTGATACGTCTGCAACGTATCTATAATTTTTGATGGTTTCATGCTATTATCCTGTCAAACTTTGGATGTTTTGCAAGCCTTTTATATATTTTTTGGGACCAACTTATTAACTCAGTGCCAAGTGCCAGTTCCTGTTTTCTCCATGTTTTTGACCCCTTTCATAGGAGATTTTGAAACAGAGTCCAAACGGAATAAAATCCCCGAAAAGATTTTTTCCGTAACGGAAGAAGATCACGAGACTTGAGAGCCAACGCAGGGGTCCCCAGGGGCCCCACAAGCCCCCACCCCGCGGCCAGGGGGGAGGCCACGGCCCTCAGGCTTGTGGGCCCCCTGGAACTCCTTTGCCCTATGTTTTGCTTCTATATATCCCCAAAAATTCCACAACACCATGACCTCTCCGATGATGCGTGAGTAGTTTACCATAGACCTACGTGTCCATAGCTAGTAACTAGATGGCTTCTTCTCTCTCTTGGATCTTCAATACAAACTTCTCCATGATCTTCATGGAGATCTATCCGATGTAATCTTCTTTTGTGGTGTGTTTGTCGAGATCCGATGAATTGTGGATTTATTATCAGATTATCTATGAATCTTATTTGAGTTTCTCCTGATCTCTCTTATGCATGATTTCATATCCTTGTAATTCTCTTCGAGTTGTGGGTTTTTTTGGCCAACTAGATCTATGATTATTGCAATGGGAGAAGTGCTTGGTTTTGGGTTCATACTGTGCGGTGACCTCACCCAATGACAGAAGGGGTAGAGAGGAACACATCATGTTGTTGCCATCAAGGGTAAAAAGATGGGGTTTTCATCATTGGTATGAGATTATCCCTCTACATCATGTCATCTTGCTTAAGGCGTTACTCTGTTCGTCATGAACTCAATACACTAGATGCATGCTGGATAGCGGTCGATGTGTGGAGTAATAGTAGTAGATGCAGGAAGTATCGGTCTACTTGTCTCGGACGTGATGCCTATATGTATGATCATTGCCTTAGATATCGTCATGACTTTGCGCGGTTCTATCAATTGCTCGGCAGTAATTTTTTCACCCACCGTAATACCTGCTATTTTGAGAGAAGCCTCTAGTGAACACTATGGCCCCCAGGGTCTACTCCACACCATATTTTCAGCCTTACACTTTTTACTTCGTTGCACTTTCCGCCTTTAGATCTCACTTTGCAAACAATCTTGAAGGGATTGACAACCCCTTTAAAGAGTTGGGTGCAAGCTATTTTGTGTTTGCGTAGGTACTATTGACCAACGTAAGCTCAAGACACGACAGAAGGATCTCTGGCACCACTGCCGGGGAAGGACTTTTGTTGACGTAGCAGAAGGATTTTTGGCGCCGTTGCCGGGGATGATCAAGTCAAGAACTCATCCATGTAGGTGTCGCAAACTCATCTCTTGCATTTACTTTGTTTGCCAGTTGCCTCTTGTTTTCCTCTCCCCCACTTCACTAATTTGCCTTTTTCGTTTGCCTTTTTTGTTTGCCTTTTCGTTCGCCCTTTTTCTCGCTTACTCTTTGTTCGCTCGTGTGCTTTCATGTTTGCCAAAGTCACCATGAATGAAAACACCAAACTTTGTGACTTCTCGAACACTAATAATAATGACTTTATTAGTACTCCGATTGCTCCTGCCACTAGTGCGGAGTCATAGAAATCAATGCCGTTTTGCTGAATCTTGTTATGAAAGAGCAATTCTCCGGCCTTCCTAGTGAAGATGCCGCATCCCATCTCAATACCTTCATTGAGCTTTGCGATATGAAAAAGAAGAAAGATGTGGATAATGAATTGATGAAATTGAACCTTTTTCCTTTCTTGTTGCGAGATCGCGCAAAAACGTGGTTTTCTTCTTTGCCCAAAAATAGTATAGATTCTTGGGATAAGTGCAAAGATGCTTATATATCCAAGTATTTTCCGCCGGCTAAGATTATCTCTCTCCGTAATGATATCATGAATTTCAAGCAACTTGATCATGATGATGTTGCACAATCTTGGGAGAGAATGAAATTAATGATTAGAAATTGTCCCGCTCATGGCTTGAGTCTTTGGATGATTATAGAAATCTTTTACGCTGGCTTGAATTTCGCTTCTAGAAATATCTTGGACTCCGCCTCAGGTGGAACGTTCATGGAAATCACGTTAGGGGAGGCCACAAACCTCCTAGAAAATATCATGACAAACTTCTCTCAGTGGCACACTGAAAGGTCACCTACTAGTAAGAAGGTACACACTATAGAAGAAATTAACTCGTTGAGTGCTAAGATGGATGAGTTAATGATTTTGGTTGCTAGTAGAAGTGCTCCTTTAGATCCTAATGATATGCCCTTGTCTTCTTTGATTGAGAGTAGCAATGCTAGCATGGACGTTAATTTTGTTGGTAGGAATAATTTTGGCAACAACAATGCTTTTAGAGGAAACTATGTTCCTAGGCCTTTTCCTAGTAACTCCTCTAATAACTTCGGCAACTCCTACAACAATACTCATGGAAATTACAATAGATTACCCCCTGATCTAGAGAGTAATATCAAAGAGTTTATCAACTCACAAAAGATTTTCAATGCGTACATAGAGGAAAAACCACTCAAAATTGACGATTTGGCTAAGAGCGTTGATAGAATGTCTAGTGATATTGATGCTTTGAAAGTTAGATTGCTCCTCCCAAGATCAATATGGATGAAACTTCGAAATCTATGCTTGTTTCCATGATTGAGAGCAAAGAAAGAACCGCCCAAATTCGTGCTAGACATGAATGGCTTAAAAAGGCGTGTTCTCGTGATAAGAATCACGAAGATCTTAAAGTGCTTGGTGTGACTCCCATTGAATCTGTGTTTTCTTGTGTCAAACATAATGATGATGGGGCTGGATATGAATCCACTTTGTTTGAAAAGTGCCCCAATGATTCGGAGTCCATCTATCTTGATCCTAAAAGCATTGAAAGTGGAGTAGAAGATATTAAAACTTTGAGTAGTAATGAAATTAGTACCATGGATTTCAAGGAATTCAATTTTGATAGTTGGTCCTTGATTGAATGCATTTCCTTGATGCAATCCATGTTAAACTCTCCAGACGCTTATAGCCAAAACAAGGCCTTTACCGATCATATCGTCGAAGCTATGATAAAATCTCTTGAAGAGAAACTTGAATTGGAAGTCTCTATCTCTAAAAAGCTTCATGATGAGTGGGAACCTACCATCAAAATCGAAATAAAAAACTATGACTGCAATGCTTTGTGTGATTTGGGTGCTAGTATTTCCGCGATTTGAAAGTCTTTATGTGATGTTCTGGGTTTTAATGAGATTGAAGAGTGCTCTCTTAATTTGCATCTTGCGGATTCTACTGTCAAGAAACCCATGGGAAGGATGAATGATGTTCTTATTATTGCAAATAAGAACTATGTACTCGTAGATTTCATTGTGCTTGACATTGATTGTAATCTTACATGCCCTATTATTCTTCGTAGACATTTCCTAAGGACTATCGGTGCTATCATAGATATGAGGGAAGGGAATATTAGATTTCAATTTCCTTTAAAGAAGGGCATGGAGCACTTTCCTAGAAATAAAATAAGATTGCCTTATGAGTCCATGATTAGGGCCACTTATGGTTTGAGCACCAAAGACGACGATACGTGATTCTATCGCTTTTATGCCTAGCTAAGGTCGTTAAACAATAACGCTTGTTGGGAGGCAACCCAATGAATTTATCTTTTTTCTTTCTGTTTTGTTGCATCCACACCATCATAATTCTGTTGTGATTGTTCTTTTTGTGTTTGAGCCAAGCAAAACCTTTATGACTAGTCTTGGTAATGGTTGTTTGATCCTGCTGGAAAAAGACAGAAAATTTTCGCTCATGAGATGATTTTTCATTTTTATTAAGAAAGAGCTTTTGAGTTGATTCTTTTTGCTGCTGGTTGATATGCCTTTTTCCCAGGTATTCGTAATTTTTCAGAATTATTGAGGTAACAGAAGTATACGAAGTATACAGATTGCTACAGACTGGTCTATTTTTGATAGATTCTGTTTTTGTTGAGTTGGTTGCTTGTTTTGATGAAACTATGGTTAGTATTGGGGGTACTAGCCATGGAAAAGTGCGAATACAGTAGCCCAACACCAATACAGATGGAATACCAAAAGAGGTGGTAGTTTGTTTTCTTGTGCTAATGTTATCACAAGTTTTTGTTTAAGTTTTGTGGTGTGAAGTTTTCAAGTTTTGGGTGATGTTCTCATGGACAAAGAGATAAGGAGTGGAAAGAGCTCAAGCTTGGGGATGACCAAAGCATACCAAGCCAAATTCAAGGACACCACAAAGCCTAAGCATGGGGATGCCCCGGGAAGGCATCCCCTCTTTCATCTTCAATCCATCGGTAACATTCCTTGGAGCTATATTTTTATTCACCACGCGGTATGTGTTTTTCTTGGAGCGTCTTGTATCGTAGGAGACTTTTATTTTTGTTGTGTCACAATCATACTTGCTGCACACCTTTTGAGAGAGAGAGACATGCACTCATCGTGATTTTTCCAGAATGCTCATAGTGCTTCACTTATATCTTTTGAGCTAGATAATTTTGCTCTATGTGATTCACTTATATCTTTTAGAGCACGGCGGTGCGTGACTTGGTAGTTGGCTTATGCTATGAAAGTAGTCCCAAAAGGTGATAGGTACCCAAAGAGGATACAAAAACATCCATCTTCATGTGCATTGAGTAGAAAGAGAAGTCTTGATTCCTCTCAATTAGTTTTGAGACGTGGATTTGGTAATATTAAGAGTTATGTTAGTAGGGTGTTGTGAATCTAGAAATACTTGTGTTGAAGTTAGTGATTCCCGTAGCATGCACGTATGGTGAACCGCTATGTTAGGAAGTCGGAGCATAACTGATCTATTGATTCTCATCCTTTCTGTTGAGATCGGGATCGCGCGATGGTTAACACCTACCAACCCTTCCCCTAGGAGTATGCGTTTAGCACTTTGTTTCGATTACTAATAAAAACTTTCGCAACAAGTATGTGTGTTCTTCATGACTAATGTGAGTCCATGGTATAGATGCACTTTCAGTTTCCAACTTTGCTAGCCTCTCTAGTGCCGCGCAACTTTCGCCGGTACACAAACCCACCTTATGCCTTCCTCAAAACAGCAACCATACCTACCTACTATGGCATTTTCATAGCCATTCAGAGATATATTGCCATGCAACTCCCACCGTTCCGTCTCATAACTTGTGCCATCACTCTCATATTGCCATTGCATGATCGTAAGATAGCTAGCGAGATGTTTCAATGTCATACGCCAAGCTAGATCGTTGCACATCCCAGTACACTGGCGGAGGCATTTCCTATAGAGTCATCATCGTTCTAAACTTTGAGTTGTGAGTAAATAAAAGTGTGATGATCATCATTAGAGCATTGTCCCATGTGAGGAAATAAAAAAAAGAGGCCAAAGAGCCCAAAAAAAATAAAAATAAAAGAGAAAAGAAAAAAAGAGGCCTAAGAGCCCAAATAAAAAAAGAGAGAAAAAGAGAGAAGGGACAATGCTACTATCTTTTTCCACACTTGTGCTTCATAATAGCACCATGTTCTTCATGATTGAGAGCTTCTTGCTTTGTCACTACCATATGCTAGTGGGAACCTTCATTATATAAATTGGCTTGTATATTCCAATGATGGGCTTCCTCATAAATTTCCCTAGGTCTTCGTGAGCAAGCAAGTTGGATGCACACCCACTAGTTCTACTTTTGAGCTTTCACATACTTATAGCTCTAGTGCATCCCTTGTATGGCAATCCCTACTAATTCACATTGATATCCATTAATATGCTTCTCCATGGCCCTTTGATACGCAGAGTCAATGTGACCATCTCCTCCTTTTTGTAACACAACCACCACCACACTCTATTCCACCTATAATGCTATATCCATGGCTCACGCTCATGTATTGCGTGATAGTTATAAAAAGTTTGAGAAAGTAAGAGTGCGGAAACAATTACTTGGCCAATACCGGGGTTGTGCATGATTTACATTAGTTGTGTGAGGATGATGGAGCATAGCCAGACTATATGATTTTGTTGGGATAACTTTCCTTGGCCTTGTTATTTTGAAAGTTCATGATTACCTTGCTAGTTTGCTTGAAGTATTATTGTTTTCATGTAAATAGCAAACTATTGTTTTGAATCTTACGGATCTGAACATTCATGTCACGTGAAATAAGTTGCAAAGGAAAACTATGCTAGGTAGCATTCCACATAAAAAATTCAGTTTTTATCAATTCCCTACTCGAGGACGAGCAGGAGTTAAGCTTGTGGACGCTTGATACGTCTCCAACGTATCTATAATTTTTGATGGTTTCATGCTATTATCTTGTCAAACTTTGGATGTTTTGTATGCCTTATATATTTTTTTTGGGACTAACTTATTAACTCAGTGCCAAGTGCCAGTTCCTGTTTTTTCCATGTTTTTGACCCTTTCAGAGGAGGATTTTGAACGGAGTCCAAACGGAATGAAACTGCCAAAAAGATTTTTTCCAAAACAGAAAAAGATCGGGAAGCCGGAGAATCAGGGCAGGGGGCCTGTAGGGACCACATAAGACCTCATGGCGCGGCCAGGGGGGCCACGCCCCCTGGCTTGTGGGCTCCCTGGGCCACCTCTCCCTAGGTTTCGCGCCTATATATTCCCTAAAATCCCAGAAAAAATAAGGAGATCATCGAAAGTACTTTTCCGCCGCCGCAAGCTTCTGTCTCCACAAGATCCCATCTGGGTCACATTCTGGTGCCCTGCCGAAGGGGGGATTCGGATATGGAGGGCTTCTTCATCAACACCATGACCTCTCTGATGATGCGTGAGTAGTTCACCATAGACCTATGGGTCCATAGCTAGTAGCTAGATGGCTTCTTCTCTCTCTTGGATCTTCAATACAAAGTTCTCCATGAGCTTCATGGAGATCTATCCGGTGTAATCTTCTTTTGCGGTGTGTTTGTCGATTTCCGATGAATTGTGGATTTATGATCAGCTTATCTATGAATCTTATTTGAGTTTCTTCTGATCTCTCTTATGCATGATTTCATATCCTTGTAATTCTATTCGAGTTGTGGGTTTTGTTTGGCCAACTAGATCTATGATTCTTGTAATAGGAGAAGTGCTTGGTTTTGGGTTCATGCCGTGCGGTGACCTCACCCAGTGATAGAAGGGGTAGCGAGGCACGCATCATGTTGTTGCCATCAAGGGTAAAAAGATGGGGTTTTCATCATTGGTTTGAGATTATCCCTCTACATCATGTCATCTTGCTTAAGGCGTTACTCTGTTCGTCATGAACTCAATGAACTAGATGCATGCTGGATAGCGGTCGATGTGTGGAGTAATAGTAGTAGATGCAGGAAGTATCGGTCTACTTGTCTCGGACGTGATGCCTATATGTATGATCATTGCCTTAGATATCGTCATGACTTTGCACAGTTCTATCAATTGCTCGACAGTAATTTGTTCACCTACCATGATATTTGCTATTTTGAGAGAAGCCTCTAGTGAACACTATGGCCCCCGGGTCTACTCCACACCATATTTTCAGCCTTACACTTTTTACTTCGTTGCACTTTCTGCCTTCAGATCTCACTTTGGAATCAATCTTGAAGAGATTGAGAACCCCTTTAAAGCGTTAGGTGCAAGCTCTTTTGTGTTTGCGCAGGTACTCTGGACTTGACGAGATTCTCCTACTGGATTGATACCTTGGTTCTGAAACTGAGGGAAATACTTTCTGCTCCTGTGCTGCATCACCCTTTCCTCTTCAAGGGAAAAACCAACGCAAGCCTAGTCTCCGTCAACGTGTCAATTTCTGGCACTATTGTCTGTTGCCGTAGAAGGCCCCTCCTTGAGCCAGGCCCAACATGTGCGGGCAGGGAGGTGCCCCCGAGCCGCGGGGCATGGCACCATCCACCTTCCCCGTGGAGGAACTATGAAGGGCCGAACCCCAGGCCTTAGGACGACAAGTCAGATGCAGCGACGAGACACCAGTGGTGCGGGCACCCATGACAACCACGATGGAGGCATGGGCGTCGAGGGAGAGGCCTTGCACGGCGATCCTCACACACGAAGAAGCTACCCGAGGTAATTTTTCGGGTTTACTGCCTTAGGAAGTGTCTGCTGACTGTAGGAACTTCTAATATTCAGGGTATGCCTCTGCCCGTCGTATCATTTGCGCAAGCTTTCATAATTTCTGATGCACCCATTCGGCGGCCTAACATCTTACCTTGCTTGCATCTTCGGGCAATCTACCCCCCGCTGCTCGGGGCTCCGATCGGTGCACGACTCCCCGTCACGGGACCTGGGGAGACCTTGGGGTTTCCCAGCGCCACAATCAGCGGAACGGGATGGGGGCTACTTGAGCGTCAAAAGGGGGCTCCTGAGCATGGTGCCATAGGAGCCTTACCGGTCACAAGGCCACCTGCCTCCCTTGATATCGTATATGGACATTCGGTCGTTATAAAGGGTGGCAGGTCCTGATCTAGTGGCTACATTCGCTTGTTATAAAGGACGACATCAAGACCCGCGGGGGGCCTATTCAGGACGCGGAGCGACGGATATTCCGAGGCGAGGCCTAGCCTCAGGAGTCAAGGCTGACACAGGGGAAGGATCGGTGAGCCGCAAACAGCAGGTGGAGCAGTTTCCCTTTTAGTGCAAAGGGGGCAAGGACGAACACTGTTTCCCAAGGCATCATCTAAAGGTTTCCCTTCTGGTACAACAAGAGGATGGCTGCCTGCCAGCAGGACATATGTCATCCCTCAACCCACGCCAGCAGCGCTTTCAGCTACTTTGCACCCGAAGACCACTTTTGACAGGGGAAACATGTCCCCCTGTCCTCCTTCAAAATTGGCTGTTGTGGGATCCCTTCCTGCCGAAACAATAAGGGAAGAGGACCCGGGCCTCCGCTATAAATAGAGAGCGTAGGATACTTCAAAGGGGGGTCGGTTCATTCATCCATTAGCGACACACAAAGACACTCAGCCTTCGGAGGCTCCCGAGCACTATACTAGTTCATCCACCAACCTCACGAGAGGCAATTCGCCAAAGCAGGAGTAGGGTTTTACGCTTTGTAGTGGCCCGAACCTAGGTAAACTGCCGTGTTCTGTGTTTCCGTGATGGAGCAGGTCATACTGCAGGAGGCGCACCAAGTCGACCAGCTCCTCGCTTGTGAGTTTCCTTGTTTGCATGCTTGCCTTGCTTTGTTTTGGAAAAAAACTCTGATTTCGGTCTGTGCATCTGTGTCGCCTAGTGTAACACCCTGTTTTTAACTCTCCTGACTTATTTGACTTTTTCCAAAAAATAGGACCAATTTAATTTTTTGTGAATGCTTGTGATGCTTGAATTGACTAATGTTGCTTGCTTGTTGGTATGCTTGTGTTGATTCTCAATAATTCCTCTTACTCTCCAAACTCACCTCTTAGCCCAAAACTCCTCCCTAATGATCATGCCATGTGTTTAGGACCAGAAACTATTTTTACCAAATATTATTTTCACCAAAAAGCATTTCGTTGAATTAAGCTTTCAAAACCCGTGAGATGGGATTTGTACTAGAAGTCCTCAACTTAGGGAAGTTATTCTTCTCCAATTGTTTTATTTAAAACCCATTATCAAAATGACTTCCCAAAACCACAATATTTATTTTAAAAGTTATTTTACTATTTTATTTAAATGCCTTCTTGAGAGGCCAAATATGGCCCATATGAAGGAAAGTTATTTTATTGCTTCCAAAATATTTATGAAAATTTAGGGAAACTGAGTGGACACATATATTCCGTATATATGAGTTTCAACTCATGGTCATGTTCAAAATATTGGGCATAACCCTTCAAAACCTTTCCTGCCTATTTCAAGCGTTTGGAGTATTTCTATAAGTATACTCTCAATAAATTCCAGTAAAACTCCAGCATGTCACCTATGATATGTTTGATGATCTTGCCAAGTTTCACCTCAATCCAAGTTGATTTGACTCCCCTAATCATTCTAAAACCCTATCTGTCCAGATCGAAATTTGAGCAACTCTACATTGTCAAGTGTCTCCAATTCTGCTCAAATTTGGTAGACACGTTCTTATACTCCAATAATGCATCCACACCAAGTTGTGCATCAAGGATAATAGAAGAACTTGTCCCAAGCCCCTCAAAACCATCTCAGTTGATTTTTGACATGGCAAACTTTACATTATAAAGTTTCTTCAATTGACTCCAAACTTTTTGGGCATGCCTTAATGCTCAAATAATGGCCCCACACCAAATATTGCATTTGTGGGAATTGATTTGAATAGTTTTGTAAGCAGAAAGCTATTTCTGCCCATTTCATGGGTTTTCCACGTCTACATTGGAAACCTTGCTCACCAAATCCCAAATTTGGTGTCCAAGCTTATTTTCATCTATTATTTGATCCTGTTAAGTTCCATATCCTTTGAAGCTCATATGGTTGCTCTGACACTCATCAAGCACCATGTGTGCACTCACTAAAGTAGCTACTTTGGCACCTTCCACTTTTACCCTTGAGCTCAACTCTCTACCACAACCTCTCCTAGTTACCATTCTACTCCAGTAGCATTTTCAAGACCTCTAGTCAATTATTGGAGAGAGCCTCCATGTAACTACCTCTCTATTTACACTTGAATCACCACTTCTACTCCTCTTGCCCCACTTTTGCTTAAGCCAAAGCCCCCACCTATTTCCAGAGGGTCCCAAGCATCCCAAGGCATTGTTTCAAACCAAGAGATGGCATGCTCATGTGGAGAAAATGAGCAGCACATCTATAAGTTGAAATGTGGCTGAAATGTAGCTCTGTACATCAAGTGCTAGCTACCCTTCTGCACATCTATAAGTTGAAATGTGGCTGAAATGTAGCTCTGTACATCAAGTGCTAGCTACCCTTCTCTGCTCGAGCTCAAACTTGGCAGAGTTGTAGTTCTTGTATAGCTAGCATTGCTAGACATGATTTCATTCCAAAACCACCCTACTGAAAACCACTTATGCCAACCCCAAGTTTGCTTCGGCAAACTTAATCAGAGTCCAAACCCATTCAAACTAGCTTCACTAGCTACCAAACTCCAGAATCTCCTTCCTGCATGTGTGCTCTACGTGTTGGACATGTTTGACTGGTCATGAGTGCCCTGTAGACATGAGTGGCCATGGTGACCATGCTGGCAGCCTGCAATAACGATGCTCTACCTCTTGTCCTCTTGCTGCAGCTTGTTTCCGGCCATTGCATCGTGTCTCGGCGCACCAGGGGGTTCCTTTTGAATAGTCTAAGCTCTTCCCGACACCTAGAAGCAGACAATCTTCCCCAGGGACGCACGTCTTTCCCGTGCCCTCGGAGCTCCGGGAGCTCCCGAGCTCACCCTTCGGTCGCCCCTTCCATTTACACTACTAGAAAAAGGCTATTAGTGGCACTATTACCACGCCACTAATAACAAATACTAATGGCACACCTGTGGTGCGACATTAGTATTGCAGGTAACAGTGGCGCACCTTGTAGTGCACCATTACTATTGCAGGTAACGGTGGCGCACCTCTGGTGCGCCATTACTATCGATATACGTGCGCCACTGGTAACTTTTTTGTTTTGTTTTTTATTTAATTTTGAAGGCGGGAAAATAGTAGTGGCGCACCGTCTAACCCCCACCGTGCGCCATTGCTATTTTTGAATTTTGAATTTGGATCTGGAACTAGATCTGGCTCATTTTTTTGGCTTGTTTTTTTTCTCTTTTTTGTTGCTTGAATTTTTTTCAAATTTCATTCTCGACCTGGATCTGGTACGTTCTTTGTGCCGGGGGAGCTCCACATGTGGTCGGAAGTAGAGGAGGAGGGAGGAGAGACTGGGAGTATCAGCGGAGGGAGGAGAGACTGTGAGGATCAGTAGAGGAGGGAGGAGGAGGTCGCCGGAGAGGAGGAGGAGGACCGTGAGCAGGACAGGAAGCAGGAGCACCGTGAGGAGGATAGGAGGGAGGAGGAGGTTGCCGGAGGAGGAGCACCGTGAGGAGGAGAGGAGGGAGGAGGAGGTCGCCGGAGGAGGAGCACCGTGAGGAGGAGGTCACCGGAGGAGGAGCACCGTGAGGAGGAGGTCATCGGAGGAGCAACACCGTAAGGAGGAGGTCACCGGAGGAGAAGCATAGTGAGGAGGAGGAGGTCGCCGGAGAGGAGGAGATGGAGTGGAGGAGAGGAGGAGAGGAGGAGATGGAGTGGAGGAGAGGAGGAGAAGACTGAATGTGTAACTGGCTGGCCGGCCCTTTTGAACTTTTGTCCCAACTTAGAAGTGGTGCACCTTGCACTTGTGCGCCATTGCTATTTTTTTGAATTGTGAAGACGGGAAAATAGTAGTGGTGCACTATTCACTAAGAGGATATTGCTAATTTTTTTTATTCTTTGGATTTTTTTTGAATGGCGAGAAAAGAGTAGTGGCGCATTATTCGTAAGGTGCGCCATTGCTATGCTACATAGTAGTGGCGCACTTAGGCGTGGTGCTCCATTACTATGTATTTATTTTTTGCAATTGTTTCGATTTTTTTTGCCTCCAGATCTTAAAAGCATCATAACTTTTTTGTATTAGGTTTTTGGGGATTCTAAGAATCTTCAACAGGGTTCCCCCGGTTGAGTTCGGATGTAACTTTTCGAGTAGATGATTTTTCATATAAAAAACTTTTTCATCTGAGGTCGTATGCAAAAGTTACGGTCATTTTACATAAACACGACGACCTTTTGCAAAAAAAAAATCAAAATTCATGTTTGTTAATTTTCCTAACAACTAGAGCACATAACACATGGGCACCTATTTTTTTGAATTTTTTTTGAATCTTTTATCATTTTATTTTTTAAAAAACGTAAAAGGCGATCCACAGGGGGGTGTTTGTGTGTGTGTCACATTAGTAATGGCGCACCACGCCTAGGTGCGCCACTCCTATGTAGCATAGCAGTTGCGCACCTAGGTGTGGTGCGCCATTGCTATGTCTGGTGGGGGGGGATGGACCAAAAAAATAGCAATGGCGCACTGCTCATGTGGTGCGCCGTTAGTAAAAACATAGCAATGGCGCACCTGATTCTGGTGCGCCACTGCTATATAGCAGTGGCGCACCACCATCATGGTGCGCCACTAGTAGAGATATTGGGGATAAGCCTTTTTCTAGTAGTGTTAGGGCCTCCCTCGATACTGTGCTGCCTCCCACCTACCCGCCCTTTCTCGACAACTCCCCGAGACCAACCAAGGTTGCTCCGAAGCTGTGTCCACCCTCCCATGGCCGAAGCTCGCCGGCGGCATCCCCTACAAAATTCGAACAGGGCCGCGACTCCCCTCGTCCCTAGCCTCTCCTGCACGCACTCCTAGCGGGCCCAGCTCCTCCCCTCTCTCCCTCCTTCCTCTCAGGTGGTCAGGGCGCCCTCCTCCTCAGCAGTCGAAGCCGGCTCCGCCGCAGCCAAGGCCCTGCTCGCCTTTGCGATTCCCCTGCGGGAATGGGACCCTGAGCATGCTGGTGGCTGGCACACCGCCGAGGGGTGGTCGGAGCCGCCTGGGCAGCTCCTCCCTCGGCCGGCCCTTCCTCCCTGCCTCCCCTGCGTGCGAGCAGGAGGTAGGAGAAGGTCCTCGCAAGGGGGCCCTCCCTGTAAGCCACACCGAGCCGGGCCAGTGCGTTAAGTGGAGGTGTATCCCCCGAAAGTCTCTACCCACGCGCGGAAGGCGTAAAGTTCGCAGGGTGCCTCCTGTGTGCCCCCCTTGCCTCCAAATCATGCAACCGTGCCGGCCCATCTGCCTATCAGCCGCCCGAGCGCATTATAACCCTCCCTTGCAGCCCTTTTTATTTGTCTTTTTCTTTTTCCAGGTAGTTCAATATTCCATAAAAAAATCATTTTAACTCCAATTCTAATGATTCAAATTTCTACAGGTTCCTAAATTCAAAACCTATCCAAATATGTGCATGGCACATTTTTCTAGAGCAACTTTCTGTGGTGTACTTCTTTAAATTCAAATCTGGATATATTTAGCCCCACTTTGTGAAATTCCTAGAGGGTTCAAATCAACTCCAAATGGAGTTATTCCAATTTCCACAGACATATAAAATCCTTACCTAATTTTATAGCCAAGATGGACATTTTTCTCTGCCTTGTTTTTGTTGCATTAAATAAATAACTCCTTTTTCTATTCATTCCAGATTGGAAAATCACTAGAATATTCATTTCAACTCCAAATCTAGTGAAACAACTTTCTAAATATTTCTAAAATCATGCTCCATTAAATGAGTGCCTCGACTCATTTTTATCGTGATATTTTCTATAAGCACCTTTAGAGGTCACCTATTCCTCTTCTCACCCATTCAAAATCCTTGATGATCTAGATCTCCTATGACAAAGCTTCACGTATTTTTCCTATGACCAGAAAGTTCCAATGAAAATATAACTTGTATTTTAGACAAGACCTTTTGCACTGCTTGTTGTGTGGCTGACTGTGATTGTTTTCGACGATAGTTGATGAGTAGACGGAGTTCTCGGAGTTGGATCGGAAGACCTCGAAGACTCCGAGAACTATGAGAGCAAAGCCAAGAAGCCCTTTGACCATGTTTGAACATATGTTATATTGCATGCTAGTAAAGCAAGTATTTCCATTGCATGTGATCATAATTATTCGGTAAATCATTGAAATGATGTTACCGAAGGCTCCTCTGGAGCACTTGCATTTTTGAGCATGATCCTACCACCTATGAGGATCACGCTAATATCATGTTGACAAGTAAAGCTAAGCTAGAATAGTAATAGCATGAGCATGATGTTGATATCAAAGGTTTATGGGACGATGCTTTGTTGATTACTCTGGTCGGTGCTAGCAAAGAGCCACATTACGAGTGGCTGGAGTGATGTGTGGTCACTCTCGTGATGGGGTCGTGCCAGGTAGGGTGACTATGCCATTTTTACGTGTTCCAGGCACACCGTTGGTCCCCGCATTGTTTATACTGTCCATAGTCGGTGCCAAAGACATACAACATGTGGATTGGGTACCAATCGAGTGGACCTCTTTGTCTAGTATCGTTAGGGGAAAGGCATTGATCGGGTACTTACCTCGGGTATGTCATATACTGCGAGTCGAGGATGACATGGAAGTTTCCCTGATCTCGTGGGTCCAGTGTACTACCTCTGCAGGGTGTAAAACTATTCGAATAGTCGTGTCCATGGTCAAGGACAGTTGGGTAATCCTGCTTAAACTACGTCCAGTTGTTTCCACATAAACCAAGTGTGTGTGTGTTATGGTGACATTTGAGGAAGAGTGATATGACCGAGTTTGGTGACTTGGCATATCGGGTGAAGCCGGATTGTTCAACCCATGATAGATATGTTGATATCTCTAACCTATTCTTCAAAATATCATTTACCTTATGTTGCATATACATGATCATGATTATTCATAGGTAAGCTGCTATTCACCAATGCTGCATATTACTTGTTACCGTACCAACTGCTTTATGCATATCATGGGTTGTTTGCGAGTACATTAAAAGTACTCATTGGCTTGCCACTGGTTATTTCATTGACCATGTATGAGAGAACATGATATGGTGAAGAGTAACTTCGTGACGTTCCTCCGAGCTAGGACACTTCCCACTCGGAATGCATGTAGGTTAAGGCTGATGGCATGGGTTCAGGCTTTCGACCAATATTTCCGCTATTGGTCCAGTTCGTGTGTTGGCCCTCAAAGCCCTATATATGTAAGACTTGACCGATAAGGTCATTTATTGTAACAAACGGTATGTATGGATGTAAGACTTTTAATACTCAGTATCTGTGTGTTCGGTGAGCATTGATCTCTGGGATCACTGAGCACGATCATTCGGCGATCTCGACTCGTAAGTCAGGGTCCCCACAGAGATGGTATCAGAGCCATCCTGACTATAGGAAGCCTTAGTTAGCATGGACGTTAGTTAGGATAAAACTGCTTTCCAGACCCTTCACACGTGCTTGCAAAACCTATATATTTTCTCGCCTCTCCTAAATCTTCAAAGAAAAAGAAGGTTATACTTTAGCTTTCCACCCTTATTCTCTGACACTCCTCGTCTACTTTTTCAAAACCTGCAAATGGCCGGTAACATCCTTATGCCTGACCACGGGATTACTTAAAATCTTCATGGGCAACTTGGAAGGAAGCAACCTTTCCAAAAAATCACCCACGTGCAAGGAAGACAAAGATGACAACACTATGACCATACGACACCGACAGAAGTACCTCCATAAGGAACAAGGGCATCGATGCACCAAAGATGGCGACACCCTCGACACCGTTCAGGAGTTATACCACCTTCACCTACGATGATCAGGACATATTAAGTGCAAGACCATGATCTGCATTGCTAATAGAGCAACCTTGTTAACAGTAAGGTTATGTCAACCATCACCGGTGGATGAGAACCTCGCCAATTCGACCGCCTCACCTTGGTGAGCAGGAAAACGGTTCTCTTAATCCCCTGCTCTAGGTGTTGATATCGCGATGAACATCACTGACGGGTCGGAACTCTATCATGCCTTGGTGACGTCATTGCATAAAGGTCGTCCACTTGAAACTCTAGAAGCCTTAGAAGAGAAGAAGACAATGACAAGAATATGAAGACAACAGAAGACACTGTCAATGAAAGCCATGAAGTACCACCTTCGTCAGCAACTCCCCATACGAGAAGACACCGAGATCTCCTTTCAACTCAACGTGAGTCGTTTCGGCAAGAAACGACAAGAGACATGGCAACACCCTGAGGAAGTCCAGAAGACTTAGCAAACTCCTCTTCCGGACACGAAGCAAGCACGATGGTCGAGTCCGAGAACCCTAGGGTAGGATGAGTCATAAATCCCTTATGCGAAGTCGAGTCCGTCAAATGGTTCGGATGGGACCATGTTGTGCATTGCTTGTTTTTGATTGTTTGTGCTTTGATATGAGTCACACTTTTGCTCTAGGAAACAAGCATGCGGTTACATCACCTGCCTCAGCTTGATGTTTGAGTTGACTTTTCCAACACTTATTTGATTGCGCTTGCACTATATCACCCCTTAGGAACTCTCCTCTGTGCTACTACTCTCTCTCTCACCCCTCTCGTCAACTGAAGACCAGCAAGACAAGATGCACCACGGATCCGCTTCGACAAAAAACTGACACTGAAGACACTAACTATAACATGCATAACCACACGTAACCGTAGGAATTATGATTTTCCCTCAAGATCGGAAACCCTCTCTAGACAAGACTAACCTTCACAAGCCCTTTTGGCTCTAATTTCTGGTCACGTGTTTAATAGATGGACTTGCTAGAACACCAGTCGAGCCCCGATAAACCCTCACTTAGCACTAGGTTCTTATGGAACGAGTGATGACGGTGAATGAGTGTCCTTCATTCTTAAGCTAGCACCATAACCCTCATGCCATAAGAAGGACCGTTCTCGGATATAATACTATTAGACTAAAGATTGTTGTGATGATGAAAGTTGTTTTGAGGATATAGCTAGATCATCTTGGTGGATCATAAGACCCTTATAAAGGTAGGCGAAATTGGTGGAACAAGTCGATATAGCAGCATAACCTACATGTTCCTGGAGTATGTTTGGATTCAGTAGGACGATTATGATCTCGAGCGATAATTCTTGGTGGTATAGTTGACTTTAGCAACTAGTTGACATGGATTGATGATTTTATCATAATGACTTGGAGTAGCAAGTAAAAGTTCTTATTGGACTTGAGTTTTGGGTTTAAATAGGTAATCCCAATAGGGTATTAAGGATGTATGAGGCCACATGGTTCGGATTAAATTGGATTTAGCCCGATGATCTCGATCTTGATACCATGATTCCCGGTGGATAACGAGTGCGAATACCTGGAGTTGTCGAATTGATTTATGAACCTATGTGGGTTGGCCCTGGAGATTAGATGGCCATGATATTGGAAGTTGATGGATATATTGTGACGTAATCCCTGCAGTGATACGTAAATTATGAGGACTCTAAGAGATTAGGTAGAACCCCATCAATATTGGATTGGTAGGAGTGATGGGTCCAGTGATGATCCACCGTATTGATGAACCACTTGATTGGATTAGTAGAAAGGAAACCAGATCTTGGATTGGAAAACTACGTGTTTCCCTAATATAGAAATGTAGTACCCTGTCCATCGAATGATCTAGCTGGACATTTAGATTTGCAACATCCCAGTTCAAGCTTAGCAGTTTGTATGCTTCCCCGAGGTTCTTGCATAGGGATGCATGTGCAATTTAGCTACACCATACTTGTAGTGTTTGGAATAGTTCTTCCCTCAACCCTCGTATCGACTAGCCTGAGTGGTGTGGAGTTGACCCATGTGAGATGGTATCTTTGATGAAATATGGTGCTTTGTCCAGAGTAAGAGGTCGGACCATTGGCATCTAAAGAATGTGCTTAGAGATAAGATGATAATTGTTCACCCACATCCTAAGTTCCTTGAGACCCTAAGGCTTCACCCAGCCATAAGGTGGTCAGATTACGACCATAGAAAATGACTCTAAGTCATTGGAATATGGTCACTACTCCACCCGACCACCACCCATCGTGTCTATGACGAACATGGGCATGAAGGACTAGGTCATGTTGGACCACAAACCGCTCGGCCAATGACCACGCATAGCAAGTCCCCATTCTCCTCACCTGTCTCATAAGCACTACGCTTATGTGATGCTTGGGAAAATATGTTGTTGTCCTCACGGACGACGTATTTATTCACCCAATTAGAGGAAGAACACCTTAGTCCTATTTGGGCGAGCCGCAAGAATGCCGATCGCCATGCCTCTCGAGGGTACACTATTATCTCGAGAAGGTTGGATTCTCGAAGCAACCTCAAGTGAGCGAAAGTCTATCCTACCCAAGACAAGACGAAGGACCGCCATGGTTGGGAAACAACGACAATGACAAGGAAGCAGAAGACGTCAACCATCGATCCTTCACCGGCTACATCAAACAACGCCAAGAAGCCTCAATAGTTCAAGACGATGAAGCCTTTGGACAAGTGAGAGAAATCAGAGAGGCTCTTCTTGATCCAAATCAAGGATGAGAGTCCTAATTGGATCATGGTGAAAGCCTGCTAAAGGTGATTCACCCGCTTGTCGAGCCGCAGACCTTGGGAGTGGATGACTGGTTTATACTCTTGGGTAGCCAGCTCATCCAAACCCCTCGCGAACCCTCCAAGATGGTAGGACCTGTTCGGGACACTGAGTCTCCGAGCTTAGACTCATGGGCGAGACCCAACCCAAACCCTTCCTGAGAAGCCTTCGAAGACCACTCCAACACCCTCGAGGATGAAGACCACCTGCGACCATAGACTGCCTGCCTTATGGAGCCAAGGACTTCCCCATCAGTAGGGAGCTACATGATGACCTTGACCGTACGTTCTAACACGAGACATCTAGATGTCGCTAACCCGCATGACCAGCCCCGGGACCAAAACCCAGACATGTTATCTTGCCATGTATTCCGACTTTGGAATGCACTTGCAAGCCAGGACCTTGCACGGACATAGCGTACCAAGCCCTTGACCCTCGGTCAAGCCTAACTTATTGTGAGAACCCGCTCACCATCAAACAAGGAGCGCGGAGCATTTGAAGCCGTATCATCAAGCACCTCAGAACCCACAACAGCAACATGGGTACATGAAGACTACCTCCGACTCAAGATTTTGTATCGCTCCAACACCTAGCCTAGAAATCTCGGGGACGAGATTTTCTTAAGGGGGTAAGGTCTGTAACACCCTGTTTTTAACTCTCCTAGTATATTTGACTTTTTCCAAAAATTAGGACCAATTATTTTTTTGTGAATGCTTGTGATGCTTGAAGTGACTAATGTTGCTTGCTTGTTGGTACGCTTGTGTTGATTCTTAACAATTCATGTTACTCTCCACACTCACCCCCTTAGCCCAAAACTCCTCCCTAATGATCATGCCATGTGTTTAGGACCAGAAACTGTATTTACCAAATATTATTTTCACCAGAAAGCATTTCTTTGAATTAAGCTTTCAAAACCCATGAGATGGGATTTGTACTACAAGTCCTCAACTTAGGGAATATATTCTTCTCCAATTGTTTTATTTAAAACCCATTATCAAAATGACTTCCCAAAATCGCAACATTATTATTTTAAAAGTTATTTTACTATTTTATTTAAATGCCTTCCTGAGAGGCCAGATATGGCCCTTCTAAAGGAAAGTTATTTTATTGCTTCCAAAATATTTAAGAATACTTAGGGAAACTCAATGGACATATATATTCCATATGTGTATGAGTTTCAACACATGGTCATGTTCAAAATATTGGCCATAACCCTTCAAAACCCTTCATGTCTATTTAAAGCTTTTGGAGTATTTCTATTAGAAATATTCTCAATAAATTCTAGTAAAACTACAGCATGTCACCGATGATATGTTTGATGATCTTGCCAAGTTTCACCTCAATCCAAGTTGATTTGACTCTCCTAATCATTCTAAAACGCTATTTGTTCTGATCCAAATTTGAGGAACTCTACATTGTCAAGTGTCTCCAATTGTGCTCAAATTTGGTAGGCATGTTCTTATACTCCAATAATGCATCCACACCAAGTGGTGCGTCAAGGATAATAGAAGAACTTGTCCCAAGCCCCTCAAAACCCTCTTTGTTGATTTCTGACTTTGGGAAACTTTACATTATAAAGTTTCTCCAATTGACCCCAAACTTTTTGGGCGTTCCTTAATGCTCAAATAATGACCCCACACCAAATATTTGAATTGTTTTGTAAGCAGAAAGCCATTTCTTCCCATTTCATGGGTTTTCTAGGTATACATTGGAAACCTTGTCCACCAAATCCCGAATTTGGTGTCCAAGCTTATTTTCATATATTATTTGATCCTATTAAGTTTCATATCCATTGAAGCTCATCTATTTGCTCTGACACTCATCAAACACCTTGTGTGCACTCACTAAAGTAGCTACTTTGGCCCCTTCCACTTTTACCCTTGAGCTCAACTCTCTACCACAACCTCTAGTAGTTAACATTTTACTCGAGTAGCATTTTCAAGACCTCTGGTCAATTATTGGAGAGAGGCTCCATGTAACTACCTCTCTTTTTACCCTTGAATCACCACTTCAACTCCTCTTGTCCCACTTCTGCTTAAGCCAAAGCCCCCACCTCTTTCCAGAGGGTCCCTAGCATCCCAAGGCATTGGTTAAAACCAAGATATGGCACGCTCATGTGGAGAAAACGAGCATCACATCTACAAGTTGAAATGTGGCTGAAATGTAGCTCTGTACATCAAGTTCTAGCTACCCTTTTCTGCTCGAGCTCAAACTTGGCAGAGTTGTAGTTCCTGTATAGCTAGCACTGCTAGACATGATTTCATTCCAAAAACACCCCACTGAATACCACTTATGCCAACCCAAAGTATGCTGCTGCAAACTTAATCAGAGTTCAAACCCATTCAAACCAGCTACACTAGCTACCAAACTCTAGAGTATCTTTCCTGCATGTGTGCCCTACGTGTTGGACATGTTTGACTAGTCATGAGTGCCCTGTAGACATGAGTGGCAACGGTGACCACGTCGGCAGCCTACAATAACGATGCTCTACCTCTTGTCCTCTTGCTACAGCTTGTTTCCGGCTGTTGCATCGTGTCTCAAAGCACTAGGGGGTTCCTTTTGACTGGTCTAAGGTCTTCCCGACACCTAGAAGCAGCCAATCATTCCCAGGGACACGTGTCTTTCCCGTGCCCTCAGAGCTCCAGGAGGTCCCGAGCTTACCCATCAGTCGCCCCTCCATTTAGGGCCTCCCTCGATCCCCTCTTGCCTCCCACCTACTCGCCTTCCTCCACAACTCCCTGAGAGAAACCAAGGTTGCTCCGAAGCTCTGTTCCCCCTCATAGCCGAAGCTCGCCGGCGCCGTCCGCTACAAAATTCGAACAGGGCCGCGACTCCCCTCGCCCCTAGCCTCTCCTTCAGGCACTCCTAGCCGATGCAGCTCCTCCCATCTCTCCCTCCTTCCTCTCAGGTGGTCGGGGCACCCTCCTCCTCAGCATCCGAAGACGGATCCGCCGCGGCCAAGGCCCTGCTCGCCAGTGCGATTTCACTGCGGGAATGGGACCCCAGGCCGACGCGTGTCACACCCTGTTTTTGGCTTCCCTGACTAATTAACTTATTTCAAAATTTAGGACCAATTAAAAAATTTGTGAATGCTTGTGATGCTTGGAGTGACTATTGTCTGCTTGTTTGTTTAAATGCATGTGATTGATCCCCATTAATTCTTGCCATCCTCCTAATCACCTCCTCACTCCATGATCTCCTGCCTAATGATCATACCATGTGTTTAGAACAAATATCTATTTTTACCAAATATTATTTTCACCAAAAAGCTTTTCTTTGAATTAAACTTTCAAACCCCTCAGATGAGGTTTGTACTACAAGTCCTCAAATTAGAGAGTTTCTTTTGCACCAATTGTTTTATTTAAAAGCATTATCAAAATGACTTTCAAAAACCACCATATTATTATTTTAAAGTTTATTTCATTATTTTATTTAAAAGCCCTTCTGTGAGGCCAGAAATGGTCTCCTATGAAGGAAAGTTATTTTTATTTCCTTCAAAATATTTCAGAAAATTTAGGGAAACTCAGTGGATATATTTATTCCATATTTCTGAGTTTAAACACATGGTCATGTTCAAAATATTGGGCAAACCCCCTCCAAAACCATTCCTGCCTATTCCAAGCTCTTGGATTACTCAATAAATTCCAGTAAAATTCTAACATGTCATCTATGATATTCTTGATGATCTTGCCAAGTTTCATTTCAATCCAAGTTGATTTGACTCCCCTAATCACTCTAAAACCCTATATGTCCAGAATCAAATTTGAGCAACTCTACATTGTGAAGTGTCTCCAATTGTACTCAAATTTGGTGGACATGTTCCAGTACTCCAGTGAGGCATCCACACCAAGTGGTACACCAAGGTGAATAGAGGAACTTGTCCTAAGACCCTCAAAACCCTCTCTGTTGATTTCTGACTTTTGTAAACTTTACATTATAAAGTTTCTCCAATTATCCTCAAACTTTTTGTGCATGCCTTAATGCTCAAATAATGCCCCTACACCAAATATTGGATTTGTGGGAATTCATTTGAATAGGGTTCTAAGCAGAAACCCATTTCTGCCCATTTCTAGCGTTTTTCAAGTCTAGATTGGAAAACTTCTCCAGAAAATCCCAAATTTGGTGTGCAAGCCTATTTTCCTCTATTATTGGACCCTGCTAAGTTTCATAGCCATGGCATTCCTCTGATGGCCTAACCACAGATCAAACACCTTGTGTGCACTCACTAATTTGGCTTCTTTTTCCCCCTTCCACCTTATTCCTTGAGCTCAACTTTCTACCACAGCCTCACATAGTCATATTTTACCTCCAGTAACTTCCCCATGGTCACTGGTCAATTATTGGAGAAGGACCCTTTGTAACTTCTCTCATTTTCACCCACGGAATCATTGTTTTTACCTTCTTGTTTCACTTCTGCTTAACCCAAGACCCCCAATTCTTTCCAGAGCCTCCCTTGTGTGCCAAGGCTTCATTTAGAGCAAAGATATGGCCTGCTCATGTGGGAAAAATGAGCAGCACTTCTTCAAATGGATTTCTGGCTGAAAAGTAGCTTTGTACAGCAAGTGCTAGATACACTTCCTTTCTTGAGCTGAATGTTTGCAAGTGTGTAGTCCTTTCATACCACATGCTCCAGGACATGGTTTCACCTCCCCTCTCTGCCTGTGAAAACCATTTGTATCAGCCCCTAGTTTCTTGCTGAAATGTTTACAGCAGTCAAACCCCATTCAAACCTTCTTCACTTGGCTCCAAACTCCACCAGTGACCTCTGGCAAGCACGCCTTGCATGGGAGACAATGTTCCTAGGTAGAATGGACACCGTGGACACGCGTGGCCATGGTGACCACGCTGTCAGCCTTGCACTAATGGTGCTCTGCACCATTTCCTCGTCTCCTAGCTCGTGTCGCGCAGCTGGAGCACGCCCCCAGTGCGCCAGAGCACTCCCCCATCCCTCCTTGACTTCCTCCACGACGTTAGCTAGCATCCAATGACCTCTGGGACGTGTGGTGCCCATGCCCACGTGAGCTCCAGAGAGCTCTCGAGCTCTCTCGGCTCCTCCTCCCCACTTAGAGCCTCCCAAGCACCTATAGCTCCTCCAGAACCGTCTCCCTCTATCCCGGGAACCCCTCAGCTCCCCTTTTCTCTCCTAACCCTCCTCCCCTTCCCCATGGCCGCATGGACAAAGCTCCTGAAGAAATCTCTGGACGTCTCCGCGCAAGCCTAGCCAACCCAGGGGGTTTCTCCTCGCCCCTGGGCTCTCCGGTGAACCTCTCCGTTGCCGCGTAGCCCTCCCTCTGTGCCCCTCTCCCCTCTTGGCGTCGCGCGCGCCGAGGCCATGGAAGCCATCGGCCTCCCTCGGGGCCACCCTGCCGGCGTCCCTACCGCCTCCCCCCGCTAGCGCGTGGGCACTGGTTGGGCGCGGCTCGGCCGCCCGAGCCTGTCGGCGAGCTAGGCCTCATCGGGGGGTGGCCACCGCACCGGGAGCCAGCGAGCCCTCGGGCTCCTGCAGCTCCTCCCTGCGCAAACAGGAGGTAGGGGAAGGAGCTAATGTGTGGGACCCCCTCGTCAGCTGCTCACCAGTTGGGCCCGCTCCTTTAAGTGGAAGCGCACCCCCTGGACTCCGCTTCCTCAAGGCAGAAGGCGCCCTTCCTCCACTACGCCATCGACGTGGCCACTTAGCTGGCCAGCTAGCGTAGCTGGGCCGGCCTGGAGGCCTACCAAGCGCCCAGTACACAGGATAGCCCCCCCCCCAAAGCTGAGTCTTTTCCGTTTTTCATATTCGGTTAAAACTTCCAAAATCTCCCATAAATTCATACTAACTCGTATTTTATTGATTCAAATTTCTGCAGGATCCTAAAAATCAGGCCTATCCAAATAAGTGCTTTGCACATTTTTCCCTACCAACTTTCTGTGGCATTTCATTTAAAATCCAGATCTGTCCATATTTGATTCCACTTTGGAAATTTCCCTAGGATGCAAATCAACTCCAAATGGAGTGATTCAAACTCCCAGAGCCTTATAAAATCAGTCTCTATTTTCGGGACTCTGGTCAACATTTTTGTGTGACTTAATTCTGTTGCAATAAATAAATAGCTCCTATTGCTATTTATTCCTCATTGTAAAATATCTAGAATATTCATACCATCTCCAAATCCAGTGAAACCACTTCCTAAATATTTCTAAAATCCTTCTCTATTAAAAGGGTGCCTCCACTCATTTTTAACAGAATGATTTCTGTTGGCTTCTTCAGCGATTACCTATTGCTCCTTTCACCTATTCAAAAATCCTTGATGATTCAAATCTCCTGTGAGAAGCTTCAGGTATTTTTCTTATGACCAGAGAGGTCCAAGAAAAATAAAACTTCTATTTATAGAACACTTTTATTCTTCTTGCTATATGGCTTACTATAGTTGTTTCCGACGATAGTTGACGGTAGACGGAGTATTCGGAGTTGGAGCGGAAGACCTCAAAGACCCCGAGAACTGAGCAAGGCAAGTAGCCCTTTGACCATGACTTGATCATAAACATTTTTGCATGCTAGTATAGTTGGTATTTTCCCGTTGCATGTGATCACGATGCCGGTTCATCGTTGTGGTGATGGCACCGGAGGCTTCTTCAAAGACCTTGCATGTTGATGATGTTATTCACATGGCTCCTCGGAGCATGAGCATGATGAGCTTGATCTTACCATCTATGAGGGTCAAGCTACTATCATGCTGGTTACTAAAGTTAGAGTCATTGCATGAGCATGGTGATGAGTTAAACCAAAGGTTTATGAAAATCCCGTCGGGTGCCACTAATGCCCGAGGGTGATGATGAGTTGGTGGCCACTTTTGGAGAAGTGGTGCACCGGGTATTTTGCGTGTGTGATTTCGGAAATGGGATTAGATTTATGATGTGTCGACCGTCCCAACCTTACCTGTGCGACCACGTTACCCCTTTATGGGACGGGGCTTTGTTGATTACTCTGGTCGGTACTAGCAAAGAGCCACATTACTAGTGGCGGGAGTGATCGGTGTCACTCTCGTGATGGGGTCGTGCCAGGAAGGGCGACTATGACATTTTTATGAGTTCCAGGCACATCGTTGGTCCCTGCATGGTTTGATATTGTCTAGAGTCGGTGCTCGTAAGACGTACAACATGTGGGATGGGTACCAATCGAGTGCACCTCTTTGTTTAGTATCGTCAGGGGAAAGATGATGATCGGGTACTTACCTCGGGTATATGTGATATGCCGCGAGTCGTGGATGACATGGAAGTTTCCTTTTTCTCGTGGGTACAGCGCGCAACCACTGTAGAGTGTCAAACTATTCGAATAGTCGTGTCCACGGTCAAGGACAGTTGGGTGGTGCTGCTTAAACTACGTCCAGCGTTTCCGCATAAACGAAGTGTGTGTGTGTGGTGTTAAAAAGGTGTTGTTATGAGAGTTATAATATGACCAAGTTCGGTGACTTGGCATATAGGGTAAACCCGGATGGTTTAGCCCTCATTAATACATTGAGGTTATGACAAGTCCGATGACTTGGCATATAGGGTGAACCCGGATGGTTTAACCCTTAGCAGATATGTTGATATCTGTAACCTAATCTTCAAAAGTAATTCTTTAGCTTGATGCATATACATGATCATTCCACCGAGATGTGTTACACTAAAGATGCATGATACTGTTATCCTTCACTTTCACTGTTCGTATCATGGGCTGTTTGCGAGTACATTCAAAGTACTCATTGGCTTGCCACTGGTTATTTCATTGACCAGGTGTGAAAGAAAGGATATGGTGAAGATTAACTCGGTGACGTTCTTGCGAGCTAGGACGCTTCCCAGTCAGAATGCCTGTAGGTTAAGGCTGATGGCATGGGTTGACGCTTTCAACTACTAATTCCGCTATTGGTCTAGTTTGGTGCTTTGGCCTTTAAGGCCCTATGTATGTAATACTCGACCGAAGTGGTCATTTATTGTATCAAACGGTATGTATGGATGTAAGACTCTATTATTCAGTATCTGTGTTCGGTGAGCATTGATCCTTGGGATCACTGGGCACGGCGATCTCGACTTCCTAGTCGGGGTCCCCACAGAGCTGGTATCAGAGCCATCCTGACTGTAGGAAGCCCTTAGTTAGCATGGACGTTAGTTAGGATAAAACTGCTTTCCGGACCCTTCAAAATACTTACAAAACTTATATATTTTCTCAACTGTCCTAAAACTTCAAAGAAGTTGAAGGTTATGCTCTAGCCTTCCACTCTTATTTTCTTGACACTCCTCGTCTACTTTTTCAAAACTTTCTAATGGTTGCTAGAACCTTATGCCCTTCTGACCACGGGATAAATTGAAATCCTCGTGGGCAGCCCGGAAGGAAGTAACCGTTCCAGGGAAACACCTGTGCTGAAGGACAGAGAAGACAACTCTACGACCAGACGACACCAATAGAAGTACCTCTAAGAGGAACGAGGACATCGAGGCTTAGAAGATGGTGAAACCCTGGGCATTGTTCCAGAGTGATGCCACTTTCGCCTGCGATAATATGGACATAATATATGCAAACCTTGATCTGCATCACTAGTAGAGCGACCCTATGAGTTATAAGTAATTGTGTCGACCACCACTGGTGGATGAGAACCTTGCCATTTGGTCCGCCTCACCTTAGTGAGCAGGAAAATGGTTCTCTTCATCCCCCGCTGTAGGTCTCGATATCGCAATTAGTATGATTGACAGATCAGAACTCTATCATGTCATGCAAATATCGGTGCATGAAGGTGTCCACCTAAGACTCTCGAAGCCTCGGAAGACAAGAAGACACTGACAAGATCATGAAGACAACAGAAGACCCTGTCAGTGACAGCTATGAAGAACCACCTTCGTTAGGAACTTCCCAGACGAGAAGACAACCAGAGTTCTTTACAACTCAAGCGAATTGCTTCAGCAAGTGACAACAAGAGGCGTGACAACACCATGAGAAGGTCCAGAAGACTTAGCGGACTCCTCTCCGGAGCAAGAAGCAAGCACGACTGTCTAGTCTCTGAACCTAGGATAGGATGAGTCGTGAATCCTCTATGCGAAGTCGAGTCCGTGGAATGGTTCGGATGGACCATGTTATGTGTTGTTTGCTTTTGTTGTTTGTGCTTTGATATAAGTCGCACTTTTTCTTAGGCAACAAGCATGTGGTTATATCACTTGTCTTATTTTGATGTTCAAAATAATTTTTGAACTTGTTTGAGTTGACTTTCCGATGCTTGCTGGATTGCACTAAGACCCTTAGACATTCCCCTTGGTACTCTCTCTCTTTCTCTCACCTCTCTCGACAACTGAAGACAGCAAGGCAGATGCGCCAAGGATCAGCTTCGAAGGACGGCTGACGTTGAAGACACTGACTGTGCTACGCTTAACCACACGCAACCCGTAGGAGTGTGTTTTCCCCTTGAGATTGGAAAACCACACTAGACCAGACTAACCTCCACAAGCCTTTCCGGCTGAAATTTTCTGGTCACGTGTCTAGTACACGGACTTGCCAGAACTCGTGTAGGTCCTCCATAAACCCTGCTGAGCAACGGGTTCTCAATAGAACAAGTGATCACCGTGAACAAGTATCCTTCCATCTCAAGCTAGCACTATAACCTTGATGCCATAAGAGGACCGATCTCCGATATGAGCGCATTAGACTAAGATTGGTGTGATGATAATAGATGTCTTGAGGATATAGCTAAACTATTTTGGTGGATCATGAGACCCTTATAAAGGTAAGTAAACTTGGTGGAACAAGTTGGTATTAGCATAATCTTCATAATCTGGAGTAAGATTGGATTTAGTAGGATGATTATGATCGCAAACATTATTCTTGGTGGTATACATGACTTTAGCAAGTAGTTGGCATGGTTTGGAGATAATTACCATAATGACTTGGAGTATCAAGTAGACTTCTTGTTGGATTGAGTCTTGGATTTAAATAGGTAATCTAAATGAGTATTGAGGATGACAAAGACCACATGGTTCGGAGTAAATTGGATTTAGCTCGTTAATCTCGATCATGATACCATGTTTCTCGGTGGATATAGAGTGTGTATACTTGGAGTTGTAAAGAGATTTACACCTATGTAGTTGGCCTTGGAGATTAGATGGCCATGTTTATTGAAGTTGGTGGATATACTATGACGTAATTCTTGCAGTATTATGTGAATTATGAGGACCCTTAGAGTTTATGTGGAACCTCGTCAATGTTGGATTTGTTGGAGTGGTGAGTCTAGTCATGGTTGGTCAGATTGATGGATTACTTGATCGGATTCATAGGAGGGAAACAAGATATTGGATTGGTGTACTATGTGTTTCCTTAATATAGTAATGTAGTACCCTGTCCGTTGTATGATCTAGCTGGACATTGGATTTGTAGCATCCCAGTGCAACCTTAGCAGCTTATATACCCCCGAGGTCCTTGCATAGTAATGCATGTGCATTTGGGGCTACACCAAACTTGTAGTGTTTGGGTTTAGTTCTTCCCTCAACCCGGGGTTGACTAGCATGAGCGGTGTGGAGTTGACCCACGTGGGATGATATCCTTGATGAGATGAGGTGATGTTGTCTCAATTTAGCAGTCGAACTACTGGCATATAAGGAATGTGCTTAGAGATAAGATGAAAACTGTTCGCCACATCCTAAGTTCCTTGAGACCCTAAAGCTTCGTTGAGCCACAAGATGGACGGACTACGACCATAGAAGACGACTCTAAGTCGTTAAAATCTGGTCAGTACCCGCCCATAGAAAGTCCCGTTCTCCTCACCTGACTTTTGAGCACGTGCTTATGTCGTGCTTGGGAAGGTAGGTTGTCATCCTCACTGATGACATACTTACTCACCCAGTAAGAGGAAGAACACCTTAGTCCTATTTGGACGAACCCCAGGAACGCCGATTGTTATACCTCTCGAGGGTACCGTGATATCTTGAGAAGGTGGACTTCTCGAAGCAATACCAAGACGACGAAAGTCTATCCTACTCAAGTCAAGACGAAGAACCGCCGTGACGAGGAAGCCACGACAACGACGATGAAGCAACAGAAGTCAACCACCGACCGCGCACCGACAACATCAACAACGTCAAGAAGCCTCGATGATTCAAGATGACGAAGCCCTTGGACAAGCGAAAGAATCCGACGACCTCTCCTTGGTCCAAATCAAGGACGAGATTACTAGTGAGTCGTGGTGGAAATCTGCTAAAGGTGATTCCCGCTTGCCGAGTCGCAGACCTTGGGAATGGATGACTGGTCTATACTCTTGGGTAGCCAGCTTAACCAGAAACCCTCGCAACTCCCAAGATGGCAGGACTTGTTCGGGACCTGAGCCTCCGAGCTTAGACTCATAGGTGAGACCCATCCCGGACCCTTTCAAGAGAAGCCTTCGAAGACTAATTGCGACCATAGCTTGACTGCCGAAAGGAAGTCAAGTACTTCCCCATAAGAAGGAAGCCATGCGAAGACTTGACAGTGCGTTCTAACACGAGACATCTTGATGTCACTAACCGGCATGCGAAACCCCAGGACCAGATCCCAGACACACCATCTTGCCACGTATTCTGACTTTGGAATACACTCGCACGCCAGAACCTTGCACAGACTTAGCTCACCAAGCCCTTGACCTCGGTCAAGCATAACTTATTGCCAGATTCCGCTCACGATCAGTCGAGGACTTGTGAACATTCGAAGTTGTACCATCAAGCACCTCAAGACCACGACAACAACATGGGGACATGAAGACTACCTCCAACTCAAGATTCTGTATCTCACCAACCCCTAGCCCAGAAATCTTGGGGACGAGATTTTCTTAAGAGGGTAAGGTCTGTCACACCCTGTTTTTGGCTTCCCTGACTAATTAACTTATTTCAAAATTTAGGACCAACTAAAACTTTTGTGAATGCTTGTGATGCTTGGAGTGACTATTGTGTGCCTATTTGTTTAAATGCATGTGATTGATCCCCATTAATTCTTTCCATCCTCCTAATCACCTGCTCACTCCATGATCTCCTGCCTAATGATCATACCATGTGTTTAGAACAAATATCTACTTTTACCAAATATTATTTTCACCAAAAAGCTTTTCTTTGAATTAAACTTTCAAACCCCTCAAATGAGGTTTGTACTACAAGTCCTCAAATTAGAGAGTTTCTTTTGCACCAATTGTTTTATTTAAAACCATTATCAAAATGACTTTCAAAAACCACCATATTATTATTTTAAAAGTTATTTTATTATTTTATTTAAAAGCCCTTCTGTGAGGCCAGAAATGGTCTCCTATGAAGGAAAGTTATTTTTATTGCCTTCAAAATATTTCAGAAAATTTAGGGAAACTCAATGGATATATTTATTCCATATTTCTAAGTTTAAACACATGGTCATGTTCAAAATATTGGGCAAACCCCCTCCAAAGCCATTCCTGCCTATTCCAAGCTCTTGGAATATTTCTATAAGAAATATTCTCAATAAATTCCAGTAAAATTCTAGCATGTCATCTATGATATTCTTGATGATCTTGCAAAGTTTCATTTCAATCCAAGTTGATTTGACTCCCCTAATCACTCTAAAACCCTATCTGTCCAGAATCAAATTTGAGCAACTCTACATTGTGAAGTGTCTCTAATTGTGCTCAAATTTGGTGGACATGTTCCAATACTCCAGTGAGGCATCCACACCAAGTGGTACACCAAGGAGAATAGAGGAACTTGTCCTAAGACACTCAAAACCCTCTCTGTTGATTCCTGACTTTGGTAAACTTTACATTATAAAGTTTCTCCAATTGTCCTCAAACATTTTTTGCATGCCTTAATGCTCAAATAATGCCCCTACACCAAATATTGGATTTGTGGGAATTCATTTGAATAGGGTTCTAAGAAGAAACCAATTTCTGCCCATTTCTAGGGTTTTTCAAGTCTACATTTGAAAACTTCTCCAAAAAATCCCAAATTTGGTGCGCAAGCCTATTTTCCTCTATTATTGGACCCTGCTAAGTTTCATAGCCATTGGCATTCCTCTTATGGCCTAACCACAGATCAAACACCTTGTGTGCACTCACTAATTTGGCTTCTTTTGCCCCTTCCACCTTATTCCTTGAGCACAACTTTCTACCACAACCTCACATAGTCATATTTTACCTCGAGTAACTTCCCCATGGCCACTGGTCAATTATTGGAGAAGGACCCTTTGTAACTTCTCTCATTTTCACCCACGGAATCACTGTTTTTACCCTCTTGTTTCACTTCTGCTTAACCCAAGACCCCCAATTCTTTCCAGAGCCTCCCTTGTGTGGCAAGGCTTCATTTAGAGCAAAGATATGGCCGGCTCATGTGGGAAAAATGAGCAGCACTTCTTCAAATGGATTTCTGGCTGAAAAGTAGCTTTGTACAGCAAGTGCTAGCTACACTTCCTTTCTTGAGCTGAATGTTTGCAAGTGTGTAGTCCTTTCATACCACATGCTCCAGGACATGGTTTCACCTCCCCTCTCTGCCTGTGAAAACCAATTGTATCAGCCCCTAGTTTCCTGCTGAAATGTTTACAGCAGTCAAACCCCATTCAAACCTTCTTCACTTGGCTCCAAACTCCACCAGTGACCTCTGGCAAGCACGCCTTGCATGGGAGACAACGCTTCCAGGTCAAATGGGCACCGTGGACACGCGTGGCCATGGTGACCATGCTGTCAGCCTACGCTAATGGTGCTCTGCACCATTTCCTCGTCTCCTAGCTCGTGTCCCGTAGCTGCAGCACGCCCCAGAGCGCCAAAGCACTCCCCCATCCCTCCTTGACTTCCTCCACGACGTTAGCTAGCATCCAATGACCTCTAGGACGTGTGGGGCCCATGCCCACGTGAGCTCCAGAGAGCTCTCGAGCTCTCTCGGCTCCTCCTCCCCCACTTAGAGCCTCCCGAGCACCTGTAGCTCCTCCAGAACCCTCTCCCTCTCTCCCGGGAACCCCTCAGCTCCCCTTTTCTCTCCTAAGCCTCCTCCCCTTCCCCATGGCCGCCATGGCCGAAGCTCCTGAAAAAATCTCTGGGCGTCTCCGCGCGAGCCTAGCCAACCCAGGGGGTTTGTCCTCGCCCTTGGGCTCTCCGGTGAACCTCTCCGTTTCCGTGCAACCCTTCCTCTGTGCCCCTCTCCCCTCTTGGCATCGCGCGCCCGAGGCCATGGAAGCCATCGGCCTCCCTCGGGGCCACCCTGCCGGTGTCCCTACCGCCTCCCCCCGCTAGTGCGTGGGCACTGGTCGGGCGCGGCTGGGCCGCCCGAGCCTGCCGGCGAGCTAGGCCCCATCGGGGGTGGCCACTGCACCGGGTGGCAGTGAGCCCTCGGGCTCCTGCAGCTCCTCCCTGCGTGAATATGAGGTAGGGGAAGGAGCTGACGTGTGGGACCCCCTCGTCAGCTGCTCACCAGTTGGGCCCGCTCCTTTAAGTGGAAGCACACCCCTTGGACTCCGCTTCCTCAAGGCCGAAGGCGCCCTTCCTCCACTACGCCATCGACGTGGCCACTTAACTAGCCAGCTAGCGCTGCTGGGCCGGCCTGGAGGCCTACCAAGCACCGAGTGCGCAGGATAGCCCCCCCCCCCAAAGCTGAGTCTTTTCCCTTTTTCATATTCGGTTAAAACTTCCAAAATCTCCCATAAATTCATACTAACTCGTATTTCATTGATTCAAATTTCTACAGGATCCTAAAAATCAGGCCTATCCAAATAAGTGCTTTGCACATTTTTCCCTACCCACTTTCTGTGGCATTTCATTTAAAATCCAGATCTGTCCATATTTGATTCCACTTTGGAAATTTCCCTAGGATGCAAATCAACTCCAAATTGAGTGATTCAAACTCCTAGAGCCTTATAAAATCAGTATCTATTTTCGGGACTCTGGTCAACATTTTTGTGTGACTTAATTCTGTTGCAATAAATAAATAGGTCCTATTGCTATTTATTCCTCATTGTAAAATCTCTAGAATATTCATACCATCTCCAAATCCAGTGAAACCACTTCCTAAATATTTCTAAAATCCTTCTCTGTTAAATGGGTGCCTCCACTCATTTTTAACAGAATGATTTCTGTTAGCTTCTTTAATGATTACCTATTGCTCCTTTCACCTATTCAAAAATCCTTGAGGATTCAAATCTCCTGTGAGAAGCTTCAGGTATTTTTCTTATGACCAGAGAGGTCCAAGAAAAATAAAACTTCTATTTATAGAACACTTTTATTCTGCTTGCTATATGGCTTACTATAGTTGTTTCCAACGATAGTTGACGGTAGACGGAGTATTCGGAGTTGGAGCGGAAGACCTCGACGACCCCGAGAATTTACGTGAGCAAGGCAAGCAGCCCTTTGACCATGACTTGATCATAAACATTGTTGCATGCTGGTATAGTTGGTATTTTCCCGTTGCATGTGATCACGATGTCGGTTCATCATTGTGGTGATGGCAACGGAGGCTTCTTCAAAGCCCTTGCATGTTGATGATGTTATTCACCTGGCTCCTCGGAGCATGAGCATGATGAGCTTGATGTTACCATCTATGAGGGTCACGCTACTATCATGCGGGTTACTAAAGTTAGAGTCATTGCATGAGCATGGTGATGAGTTAAACCAAAGGTTTATGAAAACCCCGTCGGGTGCCACTAATGCCCAAGGGTGATGATGAGTTGGTGGCCACTTTTGGAGAAGTGGTGCACCGGGTATTTTGCGTGTGTGGTTTCAGAAATGGGATTAGATTTATGAGGTGTCGACCGTCCCAACCTTACCTGTGCGACCATGTTACCCCTTTATGGGACGGGGCTTTGTTGATTACTCTGGTCAGTACTAGCAAAGATCCACATTACTAGTGGCGGGAGTGATCGAGGTCACTCTCGTGATGGGGTCGTGCCAGGAAGGGCGACTATGCCATTTTTATGAGTTCCAGGCACACCGTTGGTCCCCGCATGGTTGATACTGTCCAGAGTCGGTGCTTGTAAGACGTACAACATGTGGGCTGGGTACCAATCGAGTGGACCTCTTTGTTTAGTATCGTTAGGGGAAAGATGATGATTGGGTACTTACCTCGGGTATATGTGATATACCGCGAGTCGTGGATGACACAGAAGTTTCCCGTTTCTCGTGGGTACAACGCGCAACCTCTGCAGAGTGTCAAACTATTCGAATAGCCGTGTCCACGGTCAAGGACAGTTGGGTGGTGCTGCTTAAACTACGTCCAGCGTTTCCGCATAAACTAAGTGTGTGTGTGTGGTGTTAAAAAGGTGTTGTTATGAGAGTAATAATATGACCAAGTTTGGTGACTTGGCATATAGGGTAAACCCGGATGGTTTAGCCCTCATTAATACATTGAGGTTATGACAAGTCCGATGACTTGGCATATAGGGTGAACCCGGATGGTTCAACCCTTAGCAGATATGTTGATATCTGTAACCTGTTCTTCAAAAGTAATTCTTTAGCTTGATGCATATACATGATCATTCCACCCAGATGTGTTACACTAAAGATGCATGATACTGTTATCCTTCACTTTCATTGTTCGTATCATGGGCTGTTTGCGAGTACATTCAAAGTACTCATTGGCTTGCCACTGGTTATTTCATTGACCAGGTGTGAAAGACAGGATATGGTGAAGATTAACTCGGTGACGTTTTTGCGAGCTAGGACGCTTCCCAGTCAGAATGCCTGTAGGTTAAGGCTGATGGCATGGGTTCACGCTTTCAACGAATAATTCCGCTATTGGTCTAGTTTGGTGCTTTGGCCTTTAAGGACCTATGTATGTAAGACTTGACCGAAGTGGTCATTTATTGTATCAAACGGTATGTATGGATGTAGGACTCCATTATTCAGTATCTGTGTTCAGTGAGCATTGATCCTTGGGATCACTAGGCACGGCGATCTCGACTTACCAGTCGGGGTCCCCACAACGCGGCTGGCTGCCCCGAGCACGCTGGTGGCCGGCGCACCGCCGGGTGGTGGTCGGAGCCGCCTATGAAGCTCCTCCCTTAGCCGGCCCTTCCTCCCTGCCTCCCTTGAGTGCGAGTAGGAGGTAGGAGAAGGTCCTGGGAGGGGGACCTCCCTGTAAGCCACACCGAGCCGGGTCGGTGCGTTAAGTGGACGCATATCCCTCGAAAGCCGCTACCCGCGTGCGAAAGGCGTAAAGTTAGCAGGGCGCCTCCTGCGTGCCCCCTTGCCGCCAGATCACGCAACCGGGCCGGCCCATGTGCCTATCAGCGGCCCGAGCGCATTATAACCCTCCCTGGCAGCCCTTTTTCTTTGAATTTATCTTTTTCCAGATTGTTCAATATTCCATAGAAAATTCATTTTAACTCCAATTCTAATGATTAGAATTTCTACACGTTGCTAAATTTAAAACCTATCCAAGTATGTGCATGGCACATTTTTCCAGAGGAACTTCCTGTGGTGTACTTATTTAAATTCAAATCTGAATATATTTAGCCCCACTTTGTGAAATTCCTAGAGGGTTCAAATCAACTCCAAATGGAGTTATTCCAATTTCTAGAGAAAATAAAATCCTTACCTAATTTTCTAGCCAAGGTGGACATTTTTATCTGCCTTGTCTTTGTTGCATTAAATAAACAGCTCCTTTTTCTATTCATTACACATTGCAAAATCCCTACAATATTCATTTCAACTCCAATTCCTGTGAAACAACTTCCTGAATATTTATAAAATCATGCTCCATTAAATGAGTGCCTCCACTCATTTTTATCATGATATTTTCTGTAAGCAACTTTAGAGGTCACCTATTCCTCTTCTCACCCATTCAAAATCCTTGATGACCCAGATCTCCTATGGCAAAGCTTTAGGTACTTTTCCTATAACCAGAAAGGTCCAAGGAAAATATAACTTCTATTTTAGACAACACCTTTTGTTATGCTTCTTGTGTGGCTAACTGAGATTGTTTCCGACGATAGTTGACTAGTAGTCGGAGTTCTCGGAGTTGGATCGGAAGACCTCGAAGACCCCAAGAAATATGAGAGCAAAGGCAAGCAACCATTTGATCATGTTTGAGCATATATTATATTGCATGCTAGTAAAGCAACTATTTTCATTGCATGTGATTGTAATTATTAGGTAAATCATTGAAGTGATGTTACCGAAGACTCCTCCGGAGCACTTGCATTTTTAGCATGATCCTACCACTATGAGGATCACACTAATATCATGTTGACAAGTAAAGCTAAGATATAATAGTAATAACATGAGCATGATGTTGGTAGTAAAGGTTTATGAAAACCCCGCGGGTGCCACTAATGCCCGAGGGTGATGATGAGTTAGGTGGCCACTTTTGGTGAAGTGGTGCACCAGGTATTTGGTGTGTGTATGGTTTCGGAAATGGGATTAGATTTATGATGTGTGGACCTTCCCAACCTCACGTGTACGACCATGTTACCCCCTTTATGGGACGAGGCTTTGTTGATTACTCTGGTCGGTGCTAGTGAAGAGCCACATTACTAGTGGCGGGAGTGATGTGTGGTCACTCTCGCGATGGGGTCGTGCCAGATAGGGCGACTATGCTGTTTTACGTGTTCCAGGCACAACGTTGGTCCCTGCATGGTTGAAACTATCCAGAGTCGGTGCTTAAGACGTACAACATGTGGGTTGGGTACCAATCGAGTGGACCTCTTTGTCTAGTATCGTCAGGGGAAAGGAATTGATCGGGTACTTACCTTGGGTATGCTATATATCGAGAGTCGTGGATGACATGGAAGTTTGCCGGATATCGTGGGTCCAGCATACTACCTCTGCAGAGTGTAAAACTATTCGAATAGTCGTGTCCACGGTCAAGGATAGTTGGGTAATCATGCTTAAACTACGTCCAGTCGTTTCCACATAAACCAAGTGTGTGTGTGTTATGGTGACATCTGAGGAAGAGTGATATGACCGAGTTTGGTGACTTGGCATATCGGGTGAACCAGGATTGTTTAACCCATGACAGATATGTTGATATACGTAACCTATTCTCAAAATATCATTTAGCTTATGTTGCATATCCATGATCATGATTATTCACAGATAAGCTGCTATTCACCAATGCTGCACATTACTTGTTACCGTACCAACTGCATTATCCATATCATGAGTTGTTTGCGAGTACATTCAAAGTACTCATTGGCTTGCCACTAGTTATTTCATTGACCAGGTATGAGAGAACATGATATGGTGAAGAGTAACTTGGTGACGTTCCTACGAGCTAGGACGCTTCCCGGATAGAATGCTTGTAGGTTAAGGCTGATGGCATGGGTTCACGCTTTCAACCAATATTTCCGCTATTGGTTTAGTTGGTGTGTTGGTCCTCAAGGCCCTATATATGTAAAACTTGACCGATAAGGTCATTTATTATAACAAATGGTATGCATGGATGTAAGACTCTTAATACTCAGTATATGTGTGTTCGGTGAGCATCGACTCGTAAGTCGGGGTCCCCACATCCAGAGGCCTTCCCAGAAACACACGGAGCAACGAACGAAGTCGTGGAGGCCCACCGGGAGGAGCAACATCGGAAGGTGTCCATGTTAGGATGCATGTTGCCTGGACGGTGAAGGAGACCATCATTTCCGCCGAGTCCCGGCTGAAGACGGTAGGAAGCGTCATGAACTGGCTCCGGGACGCTCGCTAGGCGGTGGTCAGCACCCTTTGGTCGTAGGTGGTGCAGCCCCGCTCTGTCAACTGGCTGGTGAGGTTTGTGGATGCTGGGTCGACGTAGATCGATGCTTGGCGGGCCTCCACGACGTGTGCTGGTGCGAAGATGGTGCTGAGCTTCATGTTGTCCTGGCACCAGGACCTGGACTTGGACTTGTTAGCTACCCCGTTGGCCGGCACGGAGGCGTAGATGGTGGCGGCTGCCGGGCCCTTGACCTCTCGGGTAATCGACATCGCGTCCTATACTCTGTGGGACACAAATGCGGAGCTGGTTGCGACCACCGATGGCGCGATGATCCCGGAGGAAGACTATGCGCTGCCTTTGGCGACCCGAAGGGCAGCACGGCCGAGACGAGCGATGAAGGGACCAGATCAAGCGTCAATGTGTATGTCGATGTTGAGGCAGAGGAAGACATTGGTGTTGTGGCCGATGCAGGGCAAGCGGGGGCGGATGGCGCATCCACTAGTTAGATCTTGTTTCTTTCTTTTCTTTGTGTCCCTGTTTTTTGTTAGTCTGCAAGTTCACCCATCAAGGGTTTAGATAATGTAATGAACTTATGGTCATGGGACTTTTGTATTTGTGTACATATATGCATGCTTTGGCGAACATTTTGTGTGTCGCCTCATCCATTGCCTTTGCCCCTGAGTCTTTTATTTTCTCATGCCCCCTTCTCCGGTTCTGCCTCGCTAGCTAGGCAATGGGGAGCTAGTATGCGACTCGGATGAGACATCAGCCTTCAAGTAGGCAATGTGGTACTTAGGGTCTTAGGGATTCTGCTAGGATGAGTGCGCTAGAGGTCGGCTGCGAGCGGCCATAGAGTGTCGTAGGGAGCCGGGGAGCCCGAGCGAGTCACCTTTCCTTGGACATTTTTCATGTTGGAGCACTTTCGCCCCTGAGTTGTTGCCAACCAAATAGCCGGGAGCTGGTCTTTGTCTGTTTGAAGGGCGAGCATCGGTGTCGCGCACATTACTAGCTGGCTCGAGGAGGGAGGACCAGGACAAGCCGACGAGCCCCCGATTCTGGCAAGCCGGACCTGGGCACCAAAATAGGAGGGGGAAGGGTAGTGCGTGGAAAAGGCGCTCGATTGAGATGATAAAAGGTAACCCCCGAGTGTCGCCAGGGGTACCTCCTGCATTCATTAAACCCAAAATGTGGGGGATACATACATAAAGTGGTTCAACTATAAAATGGGCAGAGGAGCACCGCATTCCATGGGCGCTCCATCTCTTCGTGGAGGCATCCCTTTTGCGCTTCTGTGACTTCTGGGCGTCTATGAGGTATTACGTGTTGATGTGTCACGCTTTGCCGATGATGAAGGGGCTCTCCCATGGGGAAGCCAGCTTGTGCCAGTCGGCTGTCTGCTGGACCAGCCGGAGCACCAGGTCGCCCTCGCAGAAAGCGGGGGGCAGGTCTTCTTGATATGGTAGTGCTGCAGTTTCTACTGGTAGATGGCCGTCGGCTCAAGGCCAGCTCACGCGCCTCCTCGAGCAGGTCGACACCGTCCTCCCTTGCCTCTTTGGCCTCCACCTCCATGTACAGCCTGACGCGAGGTGAGTCAAACTTGATATCCGTCTGTGTGACCACCTCGGACCCATATGCAAGGAAAAAGGGAGTGAAACCAGTCAAACGGTTGGGCGTGGTGCTGAGGCTCCATAGTGCATCCGCCAGCTCGTTGACCCAGCAGCGAGATGAACATGTCAGTGGATCGACGAGTCGAGGCTTCATGACGGCTACAATCAGGCCATCGACCCATTCTGCTTGGTCGTTTGACTGTGGGTGGGCCTCCGACGTGAGGTCGAGCCGCACACCCTATGCGGAGCAGAACTGAGCCAGTGTTCCTTTTGAAAGGTTGGTGTCGTTGTCCGTGATGATGTTGTGGGGGAGGCCATAGTGGACGGTGATGTCCTTGATGCATGTGGCAGTCATTGGGTCATCCAGCTTCTTGATCGCCTTGGCCTTGATCCACTTGGTGAACTTGTAGACGGCTACCAACAGGTGCGTCACCCCGCCCCTGTGGTCTTGAATGGCCCCACCGTGTCGAGACCCCAAACGGCGAAGGGCCACGTGAAGGAGATGGTTTGAGGGCCACAGCCGGCTAGTGGCTCCGGCTGCTAATACGCTGGAACGCTTCACACTTGTCTACAAGGGCCTTAGCATCCTCCAAAGCAGTCAACCAGTAGAAACCATGGTGGAATGACTTAGCCACCATGGCCCGCGGGGCTGCGTGGTGACCGCACTCGCCCTAGTGGATGTCCTTGAGGATCGTGCGCCCTTTATTAAGCTCGACGCAGTGCTGGAAGATGTACACTTGATGAGATCATGATTAATGATGACGTAGGTGGGAGCCTGACATTGCACCTCTCGGGTCATGCCCTCGTTAGGAAGGAGTTTGCCGTTCATGAGGAACGCAAGGATGGGTTGGGCCTACGCAGGTGCCTCTATAGCCGTCGGGGCCGGCGTGAGCTCGGAGCCGGCAGCCCCCACGGCCGAGTCGGTGGCTATAGGGACCGCGTTAACCGGAGGCACCTCACCCACTACAAGGACGACTGTTGGGTTGGAGCTCACAGTCCTTGGGTCAAGGCCGACAGTCCCTGGGTCTGAGGCGCTAGTTCCCAGAGTTGAGTTGGCAATCGCCAGGCGAGCCGGGATGAAGATGGACTCTAAGTCGGGGAGGGCTTGATGGAGGGATTGAGCAACCGCGCGAGGGAAACATTGATACGTCTCCAACGTATCTTTAACTTTTGATGGTTTCATGCTATTATCTTGTCAAGCTTTGGATGTTTTGCATGCCTTTTATATATTTCTTGGGACTAACTTATTAACTCAGTGCCAAGTGCCAGTTCCTATTTTTTCCATGTTTTTGACCCCTTTCAGAGGAGGATTTTGAACGCAGTCCAAACGGAATGAAACTGCCAAAAAGATTTTTTCCGAAACAGAAAAAGAGTGGGAAGCGTGAGAATCAGGTCAGGGGGCCTGCACGGACCCCACAAGCCCCCTACCCGCGGCCACGGGGGCCCCGCGCCTCCCTGGCTTGTGGGCTCCCTGGGCCACCTCTTCCCTAGGACTTTTCCGCTGCCGCAAGCTTCTGTATCCGCAAGATCCCATCTCGGGCACGTTCTTGTGCCCTGCCAGAGGGGGGATTCGGATACGGAGGACTTCTTCATCAACACCATGACCTCTCCGATGATGCGTGAGTAGTTCACCGTAGACCTACGGGTCCATAGCTAGTAGCTAGATGGCTTCTTCTCTCTCTTGGATCTTCAATACAAAGTTCTCCATGATCTTCATGGAAATCTATCCGATGTAATCTTCTTTTGCGGTGTGTTTGTCGAGATCCGATGAATTGTGGATTTACGATCAGATTATCTATGAATCTTATTTGAGTTTTTTCTGATCTCTGTTATGCATGATTTCATATCCTTGTAATTCTCTTTGAGTTGTGGGTTTTGTTTGGCCAACTAGATCTATGATTCTTGCAATGGGAGAAGTGCTTGGTTTTGGGTTCATACCGTGCGGTGACCTCACCCAGTGATAGAAGGGGTAGCGAGGCACGCATCGTGTTGTTGCCATGAAGGGTAAAAATATGGGGTTTTCATCATTGGTTTGAGATTATCCCTCTACATCATGTCATCTTGCTTAAGGCATTACTCTGTTTGTCATGAACTCAATACACTAGATGCATGCTGGATAGCGGTCGATGTGTGGAGTAATAGTAGTAGATGCAGAAAGTATCGGTCTACTTGTCTCGGACGTGATACCTATATGTATGATCATTGCCTTAGATATCGTCATGACGTTGCGCTGTTCTATCAATTGCTCGACAGTAATTTGTTCACCCACGTAATATTTGCTATTTTGAGAGAAGCCTCTAGTGAACACTATGGCCCCCGGGTCTACTCCACACCATATTTCAGCCTTACACTTTTACTTCGTTGCACTTTCCGCCTTCAGATCTCACTTTGCAATCAATCTTGAAGAGATTGACAACCCCTTTAAAGCATTGGCTGCAAGCTCTTTGTTATTGTGCAGGTACTCTGGACTTGACGAGATTCTCCTACTGGATTGATACCTTGGTTCTCAAACTGAGGGAAATAATTACTGCTCCGATGCATCACCCTTTCCTCTTCAAGGGAAAAACCGATGCATGAAAGTCTCCGTCAACGTGTCAATTTTTGGCGCTGTTGTTTGAGAAGTAGCAGACATCAGCTGGGATGGCCTGGCGGGTGGAGGCGATCTTGGCGAGCACATCAGCCGCATGGTTGTCCGCTTGAGGGACGTGATGAAACTTGCAACCCCTGAAGGAGAATGTGATCTACTAGACGAGGAACTGGTAGCACACCATATTGGCGTACCTGGCGTCCCACTCGCCAGAGACCTGCTACACCATGAGGTCCGAGTCGCCAAAATAGAGGTTGCACTGGATGTCGATCTCCTTGGCGAGCTTGAGGCCATGGACAAGCGCCACATACTCGGACACATTGTTGGAGGCAGAGAAGTGGATATGCAGCACATATTTGAATTGACCCCCCTTGGGGGATTGTAGGATGTTGCCGGCTCCCAAGACGGTGCACATATTTCATCCATCGAAGTGCATGTGCCAGTGTGTCGAGTCGGGAGGCGGCGGGGTGTACGAGGTCTTCGCACGGTCAACGAGGAAGTCTTCTAGTGTCTGGAACTTGATGGCCGTGCGGGACTCGTATTGGATTTCATGGTCGGCGAGGGTGATGACCCACTTGGCAATCCGGTCGGTGGTGTCCTGGCTCCCCATAATCTCCGAGTGTTGGTCCGTTCTCAACACAGTGATGGTATTCTCCTAGAAGTACTGCTTTGGTTTTTTGGCAACAAAATGCATGCCATAGCAGATTTCTGGTAGTGGGGGTAGTTATTCTTGGAGTTGGAGAGGACCTCACTCACATAGTAGATGAGATGCTAGAGCGGCATTGCCTTAACCTCCTTGGGCCGCTCCGCCGCCAGCACAATGGTGACCACACACGTGGTCACCGCGATGTGCGCAAGCATGGGTTCCTTCTCTACCGGCACGACCAGGAGGGCGCGATGGATAGCACGTGCTTAAGGTCCGAAAAGCTTCGTCTGCCTGGTCGGTCCACTCAAATAGGGTTGCCTTTCATCATGAGTTGGTAGAGGGGATGGCCTTTTGTCCCAGCCGGCCGACGAACCGGCTGACTAAAGCTAGGCAGTGGGCAACCTTCTGGACATCGCATAGCTTGGCCGGCTTGCTCATGCGCTTGATGGCCTTGATCTTCTCTTAGTTGGCTTTGATCCTGTGGGCGAACACAAAAAACCGAGGAGCTGGTCAACTGGCATGCCGAACACGTACTTCTCCGGGTTGAGCCGGACCTTGCACTCGCTCAAGTTGGCGAAGATTTCCCGGAGGTCGTCGAGAAGGCTGAAGTGCTTCTTGGTCTTGACAACAATGTTTTCCATGTATACATGCACATTCCTGCCAATCTGAGGGACAAGGCACTTCTGCATGTAGCGCTGTAAGGTGGCATCGATGTTCTTCAAGTCGAACGACATGGTGATGTAGTAGTAGGCCCCAAAGGAGGTGATGAAGGAGGTCTTGAGCCGGTCATCCGGGTCCAGCTTGATATGGTGGTAGTCGGAGTAGGCATCCAGGAAGGACAGCAAGTCACTGCTGGTGTGGAGTCGATCACCTCGTCGATCCGAGGCAGAGTGAAAGGATCCTTGGGGACTGCCTTGTTAAGGCTGGTGTAGTCGATGCACATGCTCCTAGTGTTATTCTTCTTCAGCACCAGGACTGGGTTAGCTAGCGAGTCGTGGTGGAAAACTTCCATGATGAAGCTGGCTGTGAACAACCGGGCAATTTCTTCATCGATGTATGCCGCTTCTCCTCGGAGAAACGGCAGAGCGGTTACTTGACCGGCTTGGCTTACGGCCGCACGTGGAATTTTTGCTAAGCGTACTTCCTTGAGACACCCGACATGTCCTTGGTACGCCATGTGAAGATGTTTTGATTCTCACAGAGGAAGTCGACAAGCTCACCTTCCTATTTGCTGTTGAGGTTCGCACCAGCGGTGACGCACTGCATGGGGTTGGCCGGGTCGAGCGGCACCTTCTTGGTGTCCTTGGACGATGTAAATTTCGCCTTGTTGGCTTTCTGGCTAGGCAGAGCCAGCACGACCAATAGCGGTAGGACAAGGGCCGCAAGCCGGTCTCGATTTGGTGCCTCTCCTCGGTGTTGACCAGGGACTCGGCTAGTGGGCTAACGGCTTGGGCACCCTCGATGGATTTCTTGTAATCTTCATCGATGGTGATGATGCCCTTGGGACCTGGCATCTTCATCTTGAGGTAGGCATAGTGGGGGACCTCCATGAGCTTGGCCCGTGCGGGCTGGCCTAGAAGCATCTAGTAGGGGCTGTTCAGGTCCACCACCTCGAAACAAAGCGACTCACGATGGAAGTGGCTTTGGGTACCAAAGAGGACGTCAAGTCCAATCTTATCGATGGGGAGCAAGCTTGCCCTAGCACGTTGCCTTGAAAGATCGTACGGGTCGGCTACAGGTGGATCTCCTTGAGGCCTAGCTTGAGCAGGGTGTCGCGATAGAGCGTGTTGATGCTGCTATTGCCATCGATGAACACCCGCGAGAATTGCAGGTGAGCCTTTCGAACAAAAAAGTGGGGTCGAGGACGAGGGCGTAGCCGCCGGGGTTAGGCATCACAACCGGGTGATCCTTTCGTCTCTAGCTGATCAGCTTCCCAGACGAGTACATGAATAGTGGGACGGAGGGAACAGTGGCACTCATCTCATGCTGGCGCTTGCGCTGATTATGTTTGTCGTCATCCTCGCTGGTGAAGATGATGCATGACCCGTCTTCTCTGGGAAAGCGGTCCCGGAGCCGGTCGGATGCGAAGGCGAAGCCTGAGCTGGAGCTCACAAAGTCGGCGGAGGCACCGGGAGGCCCTCTCCCCTCGACAGTCGCTGGGAGAAATTGCATTGTCGGGGTATGTGCATGGTCGGCTTTCCGCCGCTATGCATCGTGCACGACGCATTGAGAATCTGCTCGAAGGTATGCTTGGGATGCCACGGAGCCTTGCCGGGGTGCTTCCTGTTGCTCTTCCTCGACGGTAGAGACCTACCGTTTGCCAAAGCGGGTGTCCGGCTGGTTGGACTTTTGCTTGTTCTTATTGGTGTTGGTGTTCTGCTCCCGACAATCGTCAGCCGGCCGCGGGTTGGCTAGTTGGGCCGACACAACTTTGCCAACCTAGTTGACCTTGACACGCATCGCGGAGTTGGTCGTAGTGTACTTATCCACCTTGACCATGAGGTCCACCAGAGAGGCCGGCTCGGAGCACATGAGCTTGTGATTGAGCAAGGTGCCATCCCGGCAACCCTCGGTGAAGTATTGGATCACCTCCACCTCGTGCACCCCTTCGTGGGAGTTATGCATCTCGGTCCAGTGCATGAGGTAGTCGCGAAGGGACTCCCCCGGTCCTTGAACACACATGGCCAGCTCGCATGGGCGGCCGAGCCGCTATTAGGTGCTGGTGAATTTACACACGAACGCTTCCTCGAAGTCCACAAATGTATTGATGTTGCCGGTGGGTAGGCTGTCAAGCCATGTACTGCCCGCGCTAAGCAGCATGAGTGGGACGTAGTGCACAACCACAACTTGTTGCCTTTGGCTATGCCGACTGCGGTGGTGTAGTCAATTAGCCAGTCCTTCGGCTTGGCGGAGCCGTTGTACTTGGGGGTGTCGCGTGGTAACGTGAAGCCGATCGGGAATGGTTCCTTGCGGATGTGGGGACCGAATCAAGCCGACCGATCTTGCCCTCTTCCTCACTCTGCTATTTGATCAAGACGACGTCGAGCAGCGTTCTTGTCTTGGAGAACGTGGGGCCCCACCCGGATAGCGAGCTCGGGGTGTACGGCCAGCCCGAGTGAGGCGGCCCAATCCCGACGTGGAGGTGGGGCGCGAGAAGCCGTCCGGAGATGGTCGTCTCCCGGGTGGTCGTTCCACTGGCTAGTGACAGTCGGCTGGTCGTCACAACACCGCGGCCGACCAGCATGGGCCCGATAGGCCTGACGATCGGAGCTAGGTGGAGAGGAAACCTACGATGTCTTTTGGCACCCGCCACCTGTCCATCGGTCATCACCTCAAAGATGGGGTGACTTGGAGCCGGCCAGGGGGCCTCGAACTGGGCCTGCAGCATGTTGGCGACAGTGATGACTTCGTGGAGGCGCTGCTCTTGGAGCACGCACTCTTTTCCATCCAAGTTGGACAGGTCCACCATGGACGCCTATGGGGCTTTCATGTTTGCCGTCGGGTGTCGTAGGTGGGCAAATTTCTACCGAGGAGGTCAGCGAGCACGGGACTGCGGCGCCATATCTCGTTAGGTCGTCCGGGCTTGGTGCCGGCTGGGGTGAAGCCATATAAACTGTGCTGTACTCAGGTTGCACGAACTCCATCCAGCACTGCGTTGACGTGAGCGCGGAGGCCGCCGCAAACAGCTACTTGCGGGCCGTCATGAGCTCTGCTGTGGTGAGGATCGGTCTGGTCATCGATGCGACGGGGGTACGCAGGCCTTCCATGGTGGCGCGTAAGGGGTTGGACTGGACGACTCGGGCTGCACTCGCGGCCGCCCCACCCTGCCACACACAATGCTGGTGGTGAACCGGTCGTCAGCACCTCGACATGGACGCAGAGTTTGTCGGCGTCACCGGGAATCTTGCTACCGACACATGGAAGCGGATTAGAGAAAACAAGTACCACACTAGGTTAGTCGTCAGGAACAGGCATGGCGCTGATGCACAACCAATCAAAGCGAGCGCGGAGGTCGTCGACGTCATCATGGGCCACAACGCCAACGGATGGCAGCGTGTTGAGGATGGTGAGCATCTCGCTAGGTTACTCGTCGGGGACGAGCACAAAGCTGACGCGTAGCTTACTGAAGCGAGCGCAGAGGATGTCGACATCGACGTACGTGTTGCTGCCATGCAGCCCTCGAAAGGGCACGATGGTGCCTCCTGCGGGGCAGATGGAACCGGCACTGTGCATCATGTCGTCTCCCACAGAACTGGATGCGAGGTGCATGCATACTAGCCCATACAAGATGCGCTCGTCGGAGTCGGCGATGGGTCTTGTTCGAATTATGACTCTGACCAATGCCATGGAGGGCCAATTGTCGTGGTTTTGTCACGACAAATTCCATGGGATGGCTTATCGAATCTCGTTGGGGCCGAAGTGCGTCGATGGGTTATGGAGGCAAGATTGGGGACAAGGGTGCGGGACACATGATGTACCTAGGTTCGGCACCCTCCATGGGAGGTAATAGCCCTAGTCCTTCGTGATCTAGTATGTGGTGAGCATTCAATATAGCGGTGCTCCTTGAGCTATGTTCCGAAGGATGAAGAAGAGGCTAGCCTGCTCCGCTTGCCTCTTCATGTGTATCGGTGTGTGTGGAGCTATGGGGGATGATTCTGACTAAATGTGTTCTAACCATCCCCTTCCTTTGGGGGACTGTCGGGGAGTTTTATAGTCTAATCCCCGGCTTATAATACATAAGAATAATGGGAGTGGGCCTTGGCTCACAACCTCTTCAGCCAGTCACATGGCCCGCCGGCTGCATGGTCCCACCATCTCTAGGATCCCACACATGGGGGCGTTAGTTGGTCGCCATCATTGGCATGAGCTGATGATGCCATGGAGTAGCCCGCACTATGCGGTCACTATACCTCCTCACCTGGTCACAGTCGACTTTGGTCAGCAGTATGGCCGCTTCCATTGTCGCCGTGCGTTAATGGGGTCATGGAGTGGTTGGAGGCGTGTAGTCACAATGCTTCCTCACCCGATCATGGTCGACCGCGGTCAGTGGTACGTCCGCCCCCACTATAGCCATGCGCGCCCAGTTAGCAGTACACGAGTCACTGTCGCCACACCCCTACATCATGGTGGGGTCTTGTCACACGGGGCAATAGGACGGGCGCTGACCCGCCAGTCGTCGGGGCTAGCCGACCAGGGTGACTCGGAAAGGGAAATCCAACCAAGGCAAGAGAGGATGAGCGGCGCTGGTGGGCATTATGTTATGAAAAGAGGACAAGAGCTCTTGAGCCTACCGGGGGTTACCCCCCTGATATTGTCGTCCACAAGCTTGGCCACTGGGTGACGGGGGGATAACCCGGGGGCAGGCAAATCGAGCCTACTCCTTCATCTTGAGGCAAGGGTCAGGACGGATGTTTTCCCGCACACCGGCTCCTCTTGGCCGCATGCGGGGCCCGTTCTGGCTCCGGCTCCTCTTGGCCGGATACGCGACCCACGCCGGCTAGGACTCGATAGATCGCCATCTGGCTCGATGGACACCCGCCAGCAGAATGGTGATCACCTGTCGTATCAACACGACTGATGCGACTCATGCCCACGACTAAGAACATGATGGCGTCAGCATTGGTTGTGCAGAGTGGCGAGCTCGTGTCTACAGTGGAGGTGATCGTATCACTACTAGAAAAAGGGCTATAGGTAATATGGACAATAATTGCGCACCATGTATGTGGTGCGCCACTGCTATGTAGCAGTGGCGCACCAGATACTGGTGCGCCATTGTTGTCCATATTACAAATGGCACACCTTGTGTGTGGTGCGCCATTACTATCTTTGTCCTTGCCCCACACCCTTTCCTAGACATAAAAGTGGCGCACCACAGGGAGTGCGCCATTACTAGTTTTAACTAGTAATGGCGCACCACATCCACGGTGCGCGAGTACTAACAATTTTTTTCAGTTTTTTTCAAAACTTCTAATGGCGCATACTTACCAGGTGCGCGATTAGTAACCTCGTCACCAATGGCGCATTCTTAGGTGGTGCGCCATTGATAAACAGAAGTGAAAAAAATAGCGTCTCTCGTCTCCTAGCTCCCCTCCCCTCGTGGCTCCTCCCGATCCCATCCAGCAAAACTCCCTCGCGCGAGCCCTCCGGCCGCCTCCCTCCCACCGCACCTGCCACTGCCGGGTGGCCCTCCGGCCGCCTCCCTCCAGCCACCACAGACCAAACCCCGTGCTCCCCCCTCGCCGCTGCGCCACCGTCCGCCTCGCACCGCGCCCTCCCCGCTCCCTGCCTCTCCCCACCGCTGCCAGGAACCCCCGATGATGGGCGACTAAAAGGCCGCCGCCTCCCCCTCCGCCTCCGCCACGCTCTCCTCCTCCGGCCCAGAGGTTTGCACCCCTCCGTCCCTTCGCCCCCCTGATACGTCTCAAACGTATCTATAATTTTTGATGATTTCACGCAGTTATCTTGCCTTCTTTGTATGTTTTATGTACCTTTTTATATCTTTTTGGGACTAACTTATTAATTTAGTGCCAAGTGCCAGTTCCAGTTTTTTCCGTGTTTTTGACTCTTTTCAGATCTTATTTTGGAACGGAGTCCAAACGGAAGAAAAACCCCGAAATGATTTTTTCCCGAACGGAAGAAGTCCAGGGGGCGTTTGGGCCAAGCCAGGTGGGCTCCAGGGAGCCCACAAGCCCCCACTCCGTCAGTAGGGGGAGGCGGCGTTGGGCAGGCTTGTGGCCTCCCTGGCCGCCCTCTCACCTAGGTCTTTGGCCTATAAATTCCGCAAAAAATCAGGGGAGCCTCGAAAATACTTTTCCGCCGTCGCAAGCTTCCATTTCCGTGAGATCTCATCTGGAGACCCTTCCCGGCACCCTGCCGCAGGGGGCTTTGGAGTTGGAGGGCTTCTTCATCATCATCATCGCCCCTCCAATGATCCGTGAGTAGTTCACTTCAGACCTACGGGTTCGTAGTTAGTAGCTAGATGGCTTCTTCTCTCTCTTGGATCTTCAATACAAAGTTCTCCATGATCTTCATGGAGATCTATCCGATGTAATCTTCTTTGGCGGTGTGTTTGTCGAGATCCGATGAATTGCGGACTTCTGATCAGATTATCTATGATATATATTTGAGTCTTTGCTGATTTCTTATATCCATGATTTGATATCCTTGTAAGTCTCTCCGAGTCTTGGGTTTTGTTTGGCCAACTAGATCTATGATTCTTGCAATGGGAGAAGTGTTTGGTTTTGGGTTCTACCATGTGGCGACCTTTCCCAGTGATAGTAGGGGCAGCAAGGCACACATCAAGCAGTTGCCATCAAGGGTAAAAAGATGGGGTTTTTATCATTGGTTTGAGATTATCCCTCTACATCATGTCATCTTGTTTAAGGTGTTACTCTGTTCTTATGGACTTCATACACTAGATGCAAGCTGGATTGCGGTCGACGTGTGGAGTAATGGTAGTAGATGCAGAAAGTATCGGTCTACTTGTTTCGGACGAGATGCCTATAGAAATAATCATTGCATAGATATCATCACGACTCTGCACAGTTCTATCAATTTCTCGACAGTAATTTGTTCACCCACTGTCTACTTGCTTTCATGAGAGAAGCCACTAGTAAACACTACGGCCCCCGGGTCTATTCACATCCATCGTTTACAACTCCTCTTTTACTTTGCTTTGTAACTTTGTTGCTTTCAGTTCTCACTTGGCAAACAATCTATAAGGGATTGACAACCCCTTCATAGCGTTGGGTGCAAGCTTTTGTGTTTGTGCAGGATCTTGAGATACTCCTCCGCCGGATTGATACCTTGGTTCTCAAAATGAGGGAAATACTTACCTCCGCTGTGCTAAATCATCCTCTCCGCTTCGAGGGAACACGAACGCAGAAGGATTCCTGGTGTCGTCAACGTGCCCATTTCTGGCGGCACTGGAAGGTCTTTCGTGCAGTAGCATAACGGACATCAGAGGCATTGTTGGGGATGTTGCCGGGGAGGAGAAATCAAGATCTATCCAAGTAGGTCTCACAAACTCTTCTCTTGCATTTACTTTTGTTGCCAGTTGCCTCTCGTTTTCCTCCCCCCACTTCACATTTGCCGTTTTCATTCGCCTTTCTCCTTCGCCGTTTTCTCTTGACCTTGCCGTTTTCCTTTGCCGGTTTCTTGCTCGCTTGTGTGCTTGTTTGTTTGTTGAAGACATCATGTCTGAAAACACCAAACTTTGCGACTTCTCGAGCACTAATAATAATGATTTTATTAGTACTCCGATTGCTCCCGCCACTAGTGCAGAATCGTATGAAATCAACGCAGCTTTGCTGAATCTTGTTATGAAAGAGAAATTCTCTGGCCTTCCTAGTGAAGATGCCGCTCCCATCTCAATACCTTCAATGCGCTTTGCGATATGCAAAAGAAAAGAGATGTGGATAATGACTTGATTAAGTTGAAAGTTTTTCCTTTCTCGTTGCGAGATCGCGCAAAAACTTGGTTTTCTTCTTTGCCTAAAAATAGTATCGATTCTTGGGATAGGTGCAAAGATGCTTACATATCCAAGTATTTTCCGCCGGCTAAGGTCATCTCCTTACGTAACGATATCATGAATTTCAAGCAACTTGATCATGAACACGTTGCACAATCTTGGGAGAGGATGAAACTTATGATTAGAAATTGTCCTACTGATGGCTTGAGTTTGTGGATGATTATACAAATCTTTTACGCTGGCTTGAATTTCACTTCTCGCAATATCTTGGACTCCGCCTCAGGTGGAACGTTCATGGAAATCACGTTAGGAGACGCTACAAAACTCCTAGACAATATCATGACCAACTACTCTCAGTGGCACACTGAAAGGTCGCCTGCTAGCAAAAAGGTGCAAGCTATAGAAGAGATTAACTCGCTTAGTGTTAAGATGGACGAGTTGATGAATTTGGTTGCTAGTAGAAACGTTACCTTAGATCCTAATGACATGCCACTATCTTCTTTGATTGAGAGTAGCAACGCTAGTTTGGACGTGAATTTTGTTGGTAGGAACAATTTTGGCAACAACAATGATTTTAGAGGAAACTATGTTCCTAGGCCTTTTCCTAGTAACTCCTCTAACAATTATGGCAATTCCTACGGCAACACTTATGGAAATCAAAACAAATTACCCTCTGATCTAGAGAGTAATATCAAAGAGTTCATCAACTCTCAAAAGATTTTCAATGCGTCCATAGAGGAAAAACTACTCAAAATAGACGATTTGGCTAAGAGCGTTGATAGGATGTCTTGTGATATTGATGCTTTGAAAGTTAGATGCGCTCCTCCCAAGATCAACTTGGATGAAACTTTGAAAGCTATGCGTATCTCCATGAATGAGAGCAAAGAAAGAACCACCCAAATTCGCGCTAGACATGAATGGTTTAAAAGGGTGCGTTCTTGTGATGCAAATCACGAAGATCTTAAAGTGCTTGGTGTGTCTCCTCTTGAAACTTTGTTTTCGCGTGTCAAACCTACTTATGGAGGGGCTGGATATGAATCCACTTTGGTTGAAAAACGCCCCGATGATTCGGAGTCCACCTATCTTGATGATAAAGGTGTGGAGAGTGGAGTAGAAGAAGTCAAAGTTTTGGGTAGTAATGAAACTCCCACTTTGGATTTCAAGGAATTCAATTATGATAATTGCTCCTTGTTTGAATGCATTTCTTTGATGCAATCCATTGCAAACTCTCCACATGCTTATATCCAAAGCAAAGCCTTTACCGCGCATATCGTAGATGCTATGATGAAATCTCTTGAAGAGAAGCTTGAACTAAAAGTCTCTATATACCTAGAAAACTTCATGATGAGTGGGAAACTACTATCAAAATCAAGATAAAAAACTATGAGTGCAATGCTTTGCGTGAATTGGGTGCTAGTGTTTCCGCGATTCCAATGTCTTTATGTGATATTCTAGGTTTTCATGAGATTGAAGAGTGTTCTCTTAATTTGCATCTTGCGGATTCTACTGTCAAGAAGCCCATGGGGAGGATCGATGATGTTCTTATTGTTGCAAATAAGAACTATGTACCTGTGGATTTCATTGTACTTGACATAGATTGTAATCCTTCATGTCCCATTATTCTTGGTAGACCTTTCCTAAGGACTATTGGTGCTATCATCAATATGAAGGAAGGGAATATTAGATTTCAATTTCCTTTAAAGAAGGGCATGGAGCACTTTCCTAGAAAGAAAATAAGATTTCCTTATGAATCTATGACGAGGGCTACCTATGGTTTGAGTACCAAAGATGACTATAAGTGATTCCATCACTTTCGCCTAACTAAGGGCGTTAAACAAAAGCGCTTGTTGGGAGGCAACCCAACGAATCTATCCTTTTTCTTTATGTTTTATGTTTTCCACACTTCCATAATTATGTTATGATTGTGTTTTTGTGTTTCTTTTTGCATTTGTGCCAAGCAAAACCGTTATGATTAGTCTTGAGGATGATCGTTTGGTCATGCTGGAAAAGATAGAAACTTTCTGCTCACGAAAAGAATTTTCATTTTTTTTCTGTACCATATTTTGAGTTTATTATTTTTTCTGCTGATTTATACAGAAATTCTTCAGACTGTCATAATTTTTCAGAATTTTTGAAGTACCAGAGGTATACGAAACATACAGATTACTACAGACTGGTCTGCTGTTAACAGATTCTGTTTTTGTTGTGTTGGTTGCTTATTTTGATGAAAATATGGATATTATCGGGGGTATTAGCCATGGAAGATTGAAAGTACAGTAACCCAACATCAGCACAAGTAGAATTTAAGTTTGTTATAGTACCTAAGGAAATGGTGGTTTGCTTCCTTGTACTAATGTTATCACGAGTTTTTGTTTAAGTTTCGTGTTGTGAAGTTTTCAAGTTTTGGGTGAAGTTCTTATGGACAAAAAGATAAAGAGTGGCAAGAGCTCAAGCTTGGGGATGACCAAGGCACCCCAAGAGATTCAAGGATGCCGTAAAAGCCTAAGCTTGGGGATGCCCCGGGAAGGCACCCCCTCTCTCGTTTTCAATTCATCGGTAACGTTACTTGGGGCTATATTTTTATTCACCACATGTTATGTGTTTTTGCTTGGAGCGTCTTGTATCATAGGAGTATTTAATTTTTGTTGTGTCACAATCATCCTTGCTACACACCTAGAGAGAGATACATGCACACACCGTGATTTTGTCGAGCTTTACTTATATCTTTTGGTAGACAATTCAGCTCACATTTGCTTTACTTTATATCTTTTAGAGCACAACGGTTCGTGGCTTGGTAGTTGATCTATGCTTTGAAAGTAGTCTCAGAATGGGTAGTTATCCAAAGGGATACGAAAACTTCCACTTTCATGTGCATTGAATAGTTAGAGAAGTTTGATTCATCTTAATTAGTTTTGAGTTGTGGTTATGGTAATATTGAAGTCATGCTAGTAAGGTGTTGTAGATCTAGAAATACTTGTGTTGAAGTTAGTGATTCCCGTAGCATGCACGTATGGTGACCCGCTATGTGATGAAGTCTGAGCATGATTAGTATATTGATTGTCATCCTTTGCGTGGCGGTCGGGATCGCGCGATGGTTTATACCTACCAACCCTTCCCCTAGGAGTATGCATTGAATGCTTTGTTTCGATTACTAATAAAACTTTTGCAACAAGTATATGAGTTCTTCAAGACTAACGTTGAGTCCATGGTTGAGATGCACTTTCACTTTCCACCATCATTATCTCCTTAGTGCCGCGCAACTTTCGCCGGTGCACAAAACCCACCATTGGCCTCCCTCAAAACAGCCACCATACCTACCTACTATGGCTTTTTCAAAGTCATTCCGAGATATATTGCCATGCAACTACCACCATGACATGTGCCACCATGTATACATTGCCTTTGCACGATCGTAAGATAGCTAGCATGATGTTTCCATTGATGTCTATGCCATGCTAGATCATTGCCACGGTACACTACAGAAGGCATTCCATATAGAGTCATAGTTGCTCTAAGTGTGATGATCATCATTATTGGATTATTGTCCCATGTGAGGAAATAAAAGAGGCCAAAGAAGACCATAAAAAAAGAGTCCAAAGAGCCCACCAAAATAAAAATAAAAAAAATATAAAAAAAGAGAGAAAAAGAGAGAAGCGACAATGCTACCACTTTTTCCACACTTGTGCATATCAAGCACCATGAGCTTCATGATTGAGAGTCTCTCGTTTTGTCACCACCATATAGCTAGTGGGAATTTTTCATTATATAACTTGGCTTGTATATTCCAATGATATGCTTCCTCAAAATTGCCTTAGGTCTTCGTGAGAAAGCAAGTTGGATGCACACCCACTAGTTTTCTTTAAGAGCTTTCACATACTTGTAGCTCTAGTGCATCATTTGTATGGAAATCCCTACTCATTCACATTGATATATATTGATGAGCATCTCCACAGCTCATTGATATGCCTAGTTAATGTGACTATCTTCTCCTTTTTGTCTTGGAACCTCCACCACATTCCACACCATCTATAGTGCTATAACCATGGCTCACGCTCATGTATTGCGTGAGAGTTGAAAATGTTTGAGAAAGTAAAGGTGTGAAACAATTACTTGGCCAATACCGGGGTTGTGCATGATTTAAATTCGTTGTGCAATGATGATAGAGCATAGCCCGACTATATGCTTTTGTAGGGATAACTTTCTTTTGGCGTTGTTATTCTCAAAGTTCATGATTACTCTGCTAGTTTGCTTGAATTATAATTGTTTCCACGTCAATAGCAAACTATTGTTTGGAATCTAATGGATCTGAACATTCACGTCACATAAGAGGAATTACAAAGGACACCTATTCTAGGTAGCAAGAAAGCATCAAAAGTTCATTCTTATCACTTCCCTACTCGAGGACGAGCAGGAGTTAAGCTTGGGGATGCTTGATACGTCTCAAATGTATCTATAATTTTTGATGATTTCACGTTGTTATCTTGCCTTCTTTGTATGTTTTATGTACCTTTTTATATCTTTTTGGGACTAACTTATTAATTCAGTGCCAAGTGTCACTTCCTGTTTTTTCTGTGTTTTTGACTCTTTTCAGATCTGATTTTTGAACGGAGTCCAAATGGAAGAAAAACCCCGAAATGATTTTTTCCCGAATGGAAGAAGTCCAGGGGGCTTTTGGGCCAAGCCAGGTGGGCTCCAGGGAGCCCACAAGCCCCCACTCGGACACCAGGGGGAGGCGGCGGTGGGCAGGCTTGTGGCCTCCCTGGCCGGCCCCTGACCTAGTTCTTTGGCCTATAAATTCCCAAATATTCCACAAAAAATCAGGGGAGCCTCGAAAATACTTTTCCCCCGCCACAATTTTCCGTTTCCATGAGATCTCATCTAGAGAACCTTCCTGGCACCCTGCCGGAGGGGACTTTGGAGTTGGAGGGCTTCTTCATCATCATCATCGCCCCTCCAATGATTCGTGAGTAGTTCACTTCAGACCTACGGGTCTGTAGTTAGTAGATAGATGGCTTCTTCTCTCTCCTGGATCTTCAATACAAAGTTCTCCATGATCTTCATGGAGATCTATCCGATGTAATCTTCTTTGGCGGTGTGTTTGTCGAAATCCGCTGAATTGTGGACTTGTGATCAGATTATCTATGATATATATTTGAGTCTTTGTTGATTTATTGTAGGCATGATTTGATATCCTTGTAAGTCTCTCCGAGTCTTGGGTTTTGTTTGGCCAACTAGATCTATGATTCTTGCAATGGGATAAGTGCTTGGTTTCGGGTTCTGCCATGTGGTGACCTTTCCCAGTGACAGTAGGGGCAGCAAGGCACACATCAAGCAGTTGCCATCAAGGGTAAAATGATGGGGTTTTTATCATTGGTTTGAGATTATCCCTCTACATCATGTCATCTTGCTTAAGGCGTTACTCTGTTCTTATGGACTTAATACACTAGATGCTTGCTGGATAGCGGTCGACGTGTGGAGTAATAGTAGTAGATGCAGAAAGTATCGATCTACTTGTTTCGGACGTGATGCCTATAGAAATAATCATTGCATAGCTATCGTCATGACTCTGCAGAGTTCTATCAATTGCTCGACAGTAATTTGTTCACCCACCGTCTACTTGCTTTCATGAGAGAAGCCACTAGTAAACACGACGGCCCCCAGGTCTATTAACATCCATCGTTTACAACTCCGCTTTTACTTTTCTTTGTTACTTTGTTGCTTTCAGTTCTCACTTGGCAAACAATCTATAAGGGATTGACAACCCCTTGATAGTGTTGGGTGCAAGTTTTTGTGTTCGTGCAGGATCTTGAGATACTCCTCCGCCGGATTGATACCTTGGTTCTCAAACTGAGGGAAATACTTACCTCCGCTGTGCTACATCATCCTCTCCACTTCGAGGGAACACCAACGCAGAAGGATTCCTGGTGTCGTCAACGTGCCCATTTCTGGCGCCACTGGAAGGTCTTTTGTGCAGTAGCATAACGGACATCACCCCCTCCCTCCCTTCATGCCTCGCAATGCCTGATGTTACAAATCAATCATTTTTAGGAAGTGCAGTTGATTACGATCAAAGCAACAGAAGAGAAACTAATCTTTTTGAAACATAGAAACATCAATGCAAATCCTGCAAAATATAGAAATTTCGAGGAGCTTTCATTCTCTGCCTCACGATGCCTGATGTGACCCCTCTCCTATTGCAACCACCACCAGCATGCATGCATCCACGCATGAACTAATTGGGACGCTACCATAGGTTGGTCAAAATTAAGCCGACTTGATGTTAGGTTAAGTTGTGCACTACTTAGCTTAGTTATTACAATAGCACTAGTACATAGAAGAGGGCGACGTGTGATCTGCAATCTCTGGCTTTAGCTAGACGAATTGTTATGACAACAAACCTTCTCCTGCAACGGCACCAGAAGAATGCTGATAGCACTCCCTAGTAATGAAACTAGAAGAATGTTGTTGACGGCCCACCAGCGCGTGGGTTTGCAACAGTTTTCGAGGGTTGAATATTCGACCCAAATTTGTTGATTCACACGACGGGAGGTGAGAGAATACTCTCAAGTATTAGCAGTTGAATTGTCAGATTCAACCACACCTGAAAGATTAGTATCTGCAAGCACAATAGTAACAACAAAGTAGCGAGTAACGGCAGCGTAACGAGCAATATCAGTGGCAAGGAACAGCAGTATGACATCAGTAGCAAGTAGCAACAGTAGCAAGCGATAGTAGTAGCAACAGTAGCAGCAGAGCAAGGCAAGTAACAGCAGTAGGACAAACTCGTAGGCAATGGGTCGGTGATTTGTTTGGATGATATTCATCATGCAACAGCTATAACACGGAGAGATATGTGGCGAGCTCCCGTTCGTCAATGTGATGTAGGCATGCATTCCGTGTGTCGTCATATGTGCTTAGGGAAAAGAACTTGCATGACATCTATTGTCCATCCCTCCCATGGCAGCGGGGTCCAAAAGGAAACTACGAGATATTAAGGTTCTCCTTTTAATAAAGAACCGGACCAACGCATTAGCACTTGGTGAACAAATGAACTCCTCAAACTATGGTCATCACCGGGAGTGGTTTCGGTTATTGTCACTCCGGGGTTGCCGGATCATAACACATAGTAGGTAACTACAACTTGCAAGATCGGATCTAAAACACACATATATTGGTGACAACATAATAATTTCATATCTGAAATCATGGCACTCGGGCCCTAGTGACAAGCATTAAGCATGGCAAAGTAGTAGCAACATCAATCTCAGAACATAGTGGATACTAGGGATCAATCCCCATCAAAACTAACTCGATTACATGATAGATCTCATCCGACTCATCACCGCCCAGGGAGCGTACGAATAGATTACTCACGAACGACAAAGAGCTTCATGGAATTGGAGAGGGAAGAAGGTTGATGATGACGATGGCGACGATTTCCCCTCTCCGGAACCCAAGACGGACTCCAGATCTGCCCTCCAGATGAAGAACAGGTGGTGGCGGCGCCTCCGTACCGAAAACATGATGAAATATTCTCTTTTTTATTTTTTCTGGGACGAAAGACAACTTGTAGAGCTGAAATTGGGGGCAGTAGAGCCGTGTGGGCCCCACAAGCCTACACCATGCCACCAGAGGGGGTGGTGGCGGAGCAAGGGCTTGTGGCCCACTGGCCCACCCCCTGAGGTGGAACTTGGCGCAGATATTTTTGATATTTTCCAAAACTGCTCCCCGTAAATTTTCAGGATGTTTGGAGAACTTTGATTTCTGCACAAAAATAACACCAAGGCAATTCTGCTGAAAACAATGTCAGTCCAGGTTAGTTCCATTCAAATCATGCAAATTAGAGTCCAAAACAAGGGCAAAAGAGTTTGGAAAAGTAGATACGATGCAGACGTATCAACGTGGCACACGGCACATGGCTGCACACACAAACTTTTCTTGTTGTTTCCGTACGTGTTCCTGGGGAAGAAGAAAGAGTTTTACTCTACATGACCTAGTACTAATTGTAAATGCTTCAGTTATTGGTTTTCCTTTAAACAGAAACATGTGCTATGCAACGTAGCACGATGGATGCTCTTGGTCGTCTGTTTCCCTTTAAATAAAAATAGAATTGTTTCCGTACGTGTTCCTGGGGAAGAAGAAAGGGTAATGGAGAAATCTCCGTAAGGAGGAATTTTCCAAACTGGGAGTTGGTTGTTTCGCTAATGAAATTCTGATGTTGCCTTGCTTGGTTATATTGATGTTTTTTTTATGGATGAACCCAGCTGACTGCCTGATGGTAACTGGATAAATATAATTACAAACAAAAAATCTTTGTGGCTTTTTACGTGGAAATAAAATTCCTCCACGAAAGGTCTTTTATGGAATGTTACATATTTTGGGAAAAACTGGTGTATGAGATTGCTTGCATGATATTTTGTCAGCACACAAGGTTAAATTTGTCTTTGCGGGCATTAAAGAAACAAGTAAGGCGATAATTTTTAAAGGTTTATTTGTAATAAGAAAATTGTAGCAGAACTAACTATGCAATGCTTGACCATCACCCCATAGCTGAAGGTTTTGCCTGTGGAAACTTGGTTTGGTTTATAAAAAGAAAAAGGTTGAAATGTTGTTAGTTTATCGATATAAATTCTGTGTTGTCAGAGTGGTTAAAAACAAAAATGATGATTAGTTTGGTTTATTGATTTTGAACCTAAGACCAACATCCGTCTTGGTCCAGCCTTTTTGAAAGGAAAAAAACTCAGTAACATACTGTGCATAAATATTTGTGTTAGAACCTTTAAGTAATTCCTAAATCTGCCTAGGGTGCTTGCCGTGCTGAAAGAAAATCCGAACCAATTATTATCTGACAAAGATGAAAGTAGAATGCTGATGTTCTTTATTTTTGTTCATTCATGCTTTTCATTTTTGATACTTCCCTTGCACCGAAAGAGGGCTCTTCATGTTTGGTAGCTTTGCTTGTTTTGCCGGAATTTTGATTCATTTCCGTTCCGGCAAATTTCAGGCGCTCCATATGTCCACTTTTTAGTAAATGTCATGCCCAAATTTTCTCTGTTTTAGGAAATGTCGTCTGTCAATGAATTCATTATGTGTGAATACTGCCAAGACAAGCGCGGTCTTTGCGACACGCCTTTCCTAGTTGATGATAGGCGCTTCAGCATCATGCTGGATGAGGACTTTGAAGTGGATACAGTAAGTCACAACGACTAGTCTTTTTACGTAATTAAGCATGACTTCTTTTGCTTCAACTTATAATTTTTATTTTTGTACTATTCTACTAGCGTATCCCCTACCATGTAAGACATTATGTGTTGGATAAGATTGGTTTCAGTACTGAAATAAATATGGACGTAAAGATAGTTCACTTGAGGACCGAGCATGGTTATACTTTTGCCGTAAAATTGTACAATGCAGACACCTACTACTTTTTTCAATGCAAAACTTGGGTAGCACTATGCAAGGCTTATGCATTTAAGCCTAATATGCTTATCACCTTTGATATTCGTCCGAAAGATGAAACTGAAGGTAATATCGACATCTGGGTCGATGTGCAGAGGCCTCCAGTTCTACCATTTTGTGAGTTTCTCAACCACATTTATTAAGTAATTTATATTGTTTATGTAAAAATAGTTGACAACTTATTTCCATTTACAGCTTATTTTCATTCTTCAAAAAATATACGGAAAATGGTAGACAGAACCTATTACTACAATGATGAAGCATAATTAACTTGTAAGGAGAAACATCATCTTGTCCGATTTATCAATGATCTTGAGAATTACAATACCTATCAGCAAACTCCCCAACATTATGGTCAATATGTGCCACTAGTGCACGTGGTGAACTATGGTAACATGCATGGAGATGGCATGGTAAGATTTTTTACTGTTACGACATCCATGCATCTTTTGCATAAATTCTTGTAAAACTGAACTACATTGCTAGCTACAAAGCTAATACTATGTGTTTCAACAGAAAATCCCAGAAGATTGTATGCCTCATCTGATGTTACCAAGACGCCGCGTTGATATTATGATGATACGGCCAGCACGGCCAGGTCAGCCTAGGTTTCTGATTTACTCCTGTCCATATCGGATTTCTAAAACCGATGAAGTCATGACAATCAAAGATTGGAAAAAATGTATGGTCTATCCTAGAGAGCTACTTGGAAGCAACATTGCGTGTACGCCAAGAATTGAAGACAAGATGATCTCCATTCTCCATAATGGAGAGTCATGGCCTATCTGGTTTTATGATATTCTACCTAAGCAGAGGAGTAGGTCCTAGGATATAATGTGTTATTATGTTCTACAATGTGATGATGTGCTACAATGTATTAAATAGTATTGGTGGTAACGACTATGCTGATTATTAGCTATTTCCGAGATGATGTGATGATATGCTACAATGTGTTAGAGTTGACGATGATGATGAGGAGGAGCTGTGATTATGACTAGTGACCAACTTTTGTTATATGATGTCTCATTGACTATGATGATTACTTCTACATCACTATGTATCGCTATTCTCGAGATGATGTGATGATATTTTATGAAACTATTGTATATAATATGTATCACTTACTTCTACATCACATATATTCTGTGCTATAATGTATTTTGTAACCTGCGGAAATATCAGAAAAGGAAAAAATCCTAATATTCATAGTAGTGGCGCACCACATAAAATTGCGCCATTAGTAACCCACAACAGTGAAACACTTCTAGGCCAAGTAATGGTGCACCAGGTGGTGCGCCACTGTTATGTAGATTAACAGTGGCGCACCAGGAGTGCGCCATTACTATTTATTACTAGTGGCGTGATAATAGTGGCGCACCTATAGTGCGCCATTAATAGGGAAAATAGGTGCGCCACTAATAGCCTTTTTTCTAGTAGTGTATTGCTGACTGTCGTCGGCTTTCCCGGTCTCCCTCGCACAGTGACGGCACAGCTCCACCCTCTGCATTACCTGCCCACGCATGGCTGCAGTGGACCCGGCCGAACCACTGACCACACCGGGTCCCACGCTGACGACGGCCACAATGTGACATGTGTTGTGGCAGACGAACATGCTCCAATCCCATCGGCTACCCGGTGGGCAACAACATTTGTCGGGACCGTACAACCGGCGGGCCCCACAGGCGACAAGACTGCTCAATCATGGGACCCCCGGGCCGGCCTGAGAGGCTGCCAGCCGGGTCCCCTATATGCTGGGGGGTTAGCCTATAAATCCCCCTCGCCCTCCTCCATGCAGGGGGTCGGCCATTCCCAGCACAAACTCACATACACACATGAGAGGTAGAACGTGAGTCCGCTGCTCCTTCTTCCTCCTTTGTCGAACAGCTCAAGGAGAAACTTGTAAACACATTTGTTTATCAACCAGTCCGAAAAGACTAGGGGTACCTCCCATTGAGGGCACCGAACCTGGGTACATCGTGTGTCTCGGACCGCTTGTGCCAATCCCGTCACTGAAGCTCGCCGGTGTCCTTGGAACCTAGCCACTCTCGATAAGACACACCACGGAATCTATCCCGAGAAAACAATGATAGTTGGCATGCACTGTGAGGTCGTCTGCGGCACCGACCGGAGTTACACTCCGGGCGGGACCCCTCGCCAACTCCACTAGACGCCTCACGTCCGGATTGACCAGCACGCCTGTAGAGCTCGCCTCCGCGGGACCACCCGCGGGGCAGGCCGTTGGCTCTGCCTGGCTCGTTGGCTCCGCCTCCGTATCCATCGTCCAGCCGCATCGCGGCGACACTGCCCTTGACGTTGACGCTCTCTGCGCGGCCTTGAGTGAGCTGCGTGACGCGCCCGCGTTCGATGAGTTGTCTAGCGAGGTACTCGACTACATTGACCTACCATCATTCGCGGGATCCTCCACTGCGCTCGGTGCCGCTCCTTCCTTCATCCACGTGGAGGTGATGGTCGCCTCCAGCACCAGCTCATGCCGCATCAAGGCCATGGCAGACACCACTACAGCTCATCCGGGTCCGTCCGACCCTCTCCACGCCGCTCTGCGGGGGCTGAGCACTCCCATCGCACCATACACGAACTCGGTTGCCACCACGGTCAAGCTGGAGGAAACTCGCAAACAGTGTTTGCGGAGGGCACCGCCCTTGCGGCCGTCCAGCGCCGGATGGAGGCCGCACAACGCGAGTACAACTCCCCTTACAACCTCACTCCGGCTGGTGATGGCCCTATCCAGCATGGTGAGGTTCGTAACCGTGGCTGTGTTGTCGCTGTCGTGGTTTTGTCACGTGAGATGTCCTTGTGAAAGAACTTAAGGATGGAGCCATCGCACCTTGGTGGCGATGCGAAGGGGGTGAGCGAAAGCGTGACTCAGATTTACCTAGGTTCCACCCCTCGTGAGGAGGTAAAAGCCTACGTCCTGCTTTGTGTGGATTGATGATGGTTTCGATTACAAGGAGGGCGTAACTCGCCTGACCTAGCTGTCGATTATCTCTAACTCGCCTGACCTCTCCCGGGACTCGCCTTTATTATAGGTCAAGTCCCTAGTGTTTACAATGGTCCTGGCCATGCCACCTATCGTAGCTTTCCCTATCTCTAAGTCGCTGTGTCTTCCAAGATCAGGAACTCCTTTGGTAATATATCATCCTCATAGCTTCTCGAACCGCCATCTAGCTTTTGGGCCAAGGGCCACACTTCTAATGTTGAGTCTCCCCTTTGATGACCCGGCCCACTAAGGGCGGGTTACCCGTAGGTAATATCCCCAACATTAGGCCCCAGATTGTCTTGAATTCATTCACGTCAATAAACCTTCACCCTTTTGGGGCGACTCAACCAACCCTCTCTCTCGACGAATGATAAGTCGCCATTCGTTGTGAACTTATTTGACCCGCCGAGTAATCTTTGATGACATCACCTTATCCCCTTAATCCCGGGGTTTTTAATGCCATAACCACCCAACGGATCTTTTGCTCCGTATTTATTTATCCCAAAAACCTAGGCACCATCATTGCAGATTCTGACATGTTGCCTCGATCTTCGTTCTGACCGCCTTGATTCACGCTCTGGCCGCCTCGATTCCCGTTTTGACCCTTTAAATAACCACAGGGGAATGGGGGGCATCGTCACCTACCCCACCTCGACCGTCTCCCGACCCTCATCTTCCTCGCGCCGGCACCCGGAGCTCCATCACCACCGCGGGTTCTCGAGCGTCTTCAAGTCAACAAGAGGCGTGAAGTCCTCTGCATCCGTCTCCGGCGCCGTCTCCTTCCTCAGGAAAACACATTTCCCCATTAGGGTTAGACTGAGAATGCCATGACCATTGTCCCCGCGAGCTAGCTTCGTAACGTAACAGATGTCCCTTTCTGCTTAGATCTGCTTTATATCTTTACAGTAGACTTCCGCAGTAGCAAACCATGGTCGCTTTATTGCGTCTTTCCGTTACCGTTAGCTTTCGCGCTGTAGATCCAGGCAATAGCATTGTCACTGTTTTACATTCAAAGCCTTCATCGTTTTACCGAGCATTATTCCTTTAATTTGGCCCACTCGTAGATCTGTAATTTACTACTTGTTTTTAGAAACATTTTTGCCCGTCCCCCGAGAATATCCCTAAGGAAAAAGGCCCTTTAGTGTCGCCATTCAGCTTCTACCTCCATAGCGACTTAAGCTGATCATCATAGCTATGCCCCCTTCTTTTTCGGTTGAAGGGCGAGTTACAATACTTTAACGATGTTACCATGAATCGCCCAACTAGCGAGTTAGGATATTTCGTCATCTATTGGCAAATCACCAAGTCCTCTCAAACACACTGTAGACCCAAACTGGCGAGTTACCACACCTCATGGTCTTCACTGAACCGCCCTATTCTCCTTTCTTTTGTAGTCATGGTTGTTATTTCGAAGTGCAATTCGTTACCAACCAAAATCAATGATGCTACTCTCGAAAAATTTGTCAAGTTGGGTCATCTCGACAAGAAGGAAGTCATTGGTTGGACAACCGCCTCGGGCGAGTTGATCCCCAATCCAGCCGACGGAGAAGTAGTCATTTTCATCGACTACCTCGAATGAGGTTTTAAGCCGCCCGGGTCAAAGTTTTTCCGAGACGTCTTGCACTTCCTTAACGTCCATCCTCAAGACCTGGGCCCCAACTCCATCAACAATCTTTGCCAGTTCCATGTCTTTTGTGAGGTATACCTGCAAAGAGAGCCCATAGTTCCTTTGTTTTGGAACTTCTTTCACCTGAATCGCCAGACTGAATTTACCAACGGTCCCAATCATGAACTTGGAGGAGTCAATATTCAGAGACTCCATGAGCGTGGATTTCCATCAGTCCTTCTACCCAGCCATCCGAAAGGCTGGGCCGAGTCATGGTTTTATTGCCCCGACACCTCCCCACCTGGCGAGAACCCCCTTTCGGGTTTCAGAGAGGATCGCCTGCCCATGGACTTCAAACTGTCCGAGAAGCTCACAAAAGAGGAAGAATCTGAATTTTTCCCCATCTTCTCCGAGTTACGATCTTTGACCAATAACGGGCTCATTGGGATGGATCTGTTCCGCTGCTGGGTGGAGTGGAATATTCTTCCCTTGAGTCGCCGAGACGGGTTAATGTATGAATATGATGGTACGGTAAACCATCCGCAATGCTTCCACCAGAAAAGACTCGCAAAGAGTGACATTGTTGGAATAATCAAGAAACTAACCACCGAGTCTTTGGAAGAATGTGCCAAAATTGGGCTCAAGGCCTTCTGCCGCTCTAACCTGGTTCGGCCAGTAAGAGTCTAAGCCGCCTTTCTTTTCCGTATAAATATACTTACCAATGCTCTGGGCGAAGTGGTCCAAAAGTGACACCGCAAAAGCAAGCAAAGGTAAAGCCGCCGCCAAGGATTCATCTGTTGTCCAAAAGTGACACCCCAAAAACTTCCCCCTTACTTATCACCTGTATATTCCGACTCATGCTTATACCATGCGTCTTTATGTGTAGGGCGAGGACAATGAGAGCCAAGAGGATGCGGTTGAGGTAATTTCTATTTCTTCCGACTCACCTTCCCCTTCTCCTAGACCAGCCAGACGGATCTGTGGGAAAGTCCCCATGTCTCATCCATATGCTTATATGGACCCTGATTTCCTTTTGAAGAATGCAAGATATACTCCCAAGTGCAAAACCCGTAGTCACTCTGGCGACTTAATTTGCGGGCTGCTTGAGAAGACAACCGGTCGAAAGCGCACCAGCGAGGTACACTTTTTTTACCATACTCTTCCTTGTGGAAAATACGATTCTCAACTTCCTTAGCCTTTAAGCTTTTATTCTATCAGACTTCTCCCCTTCATCTGGCGACTCAGCAATGTCAGCTCTCCCTTCAATGATTCGTGTGCAAGGGTAAGTCCCCTTATTAATTCAATTTCTTCTGAATAACGATATGTGCCTTAATCTTGGTGCCTTTATCTCAGAGCACAAGCGAAGAAAAGGAAAGCTAGCGACTTATCTTCTGCTCCTAAGACAACTGAAACCTTAGGCGCGAGCGCCTCTGTCCCAGAGATTGATGAGGATCAAGCGGCAGCTCATGACATTCCTGTGGATGATATCCCCGATGTCCGGGATGTCTCGCCCGTAATTTTGAAGGAAACTGATGACAAGGTTAACCCGCCAAGCCCTCTCAAGGCGACTGAAGATCCAGATGCCGTCATAATCACCGGTACTGGCTACTCCGCACCTTCAGTTGCGGTTCTATCCAAGCAAACCTCAAAGGAATCTCATCCTTCCACCGATCAAGACATCAGTAAGTTCAAGCTCCCCCAGTATGAGAAGCTGGAATTTGACCAACTCTGCTCTGGCTTCGCAAGTCACCTAGAGACGAGTTATGAGATGAGCAAAACTTCATTCTCCATATGAAGGTTAAGCATGAGGTACGTCTATTTATGTATTCTCTTCCACCCATTAGCCTTCCAAGCACTACTAGAAAAAAGGCTATTAGTGGCGCACCTATTTTGCCTATTAATGGCGCACTATAGGTGCGCCACTATTATCACGCCACTACTAATAAATAGTAATGGCGCACCCCTGGTGCGCCACTATTAATATACATAATAGTGGCGCACCACCAGGTGTGCCATTAGTAGGCCCAGAAGTGCGCCAATGCTGTGGGTTTACTAATGGCACACTTTTAGATGGTGCACCACTACTACGAATATTAGGATTTTTTTAGCACATTGTAGCACATCATCATCATCATCATCATTGTAACCTGTGCACTTTTAGATGGTGCACAGGTTACAAAATACATTGTAGCACATCATCATCATCATCGTCAACTCTAACACATTGTAGCACATCATCACATCATCTCGGAAATAGCTAATAATCATCATAGTCATTACCATCAATACTATTTAATACATTGTAGCACATCATCACATTAACACATTGTAGCACATCATCACATTGTATCACATCATCACATTGTAGCACATCATCACATTGTAGCACAAAATAACAGATTGAACCTAGGACCTACTCCTCTGCTTAGGTAGAATATCAAAAAACAAGATAGGCCCTGACTCTCCATTATGGAGAATGGAGATCATCTTGTCTCCAATTCTTGGCCTACAATGTTGCTTCCAACTAGCTCTCTAGGATAGACCATACATTTTTTCCAATCTTTGATTGTCATGACTTCATCGGTTTTAGATATCCGGTATGGACAAGAGTACATCACATGCCTAGGTTGACCTGGCCGCGCTGGTCGTATCATCATGACATCAACGCGACCTCTTGGTAACATCAGATGAGGCACACAATCTTCTGTTGAAAAACATAGTATTAGCTTTGTAGCTAGCAATGTAGTTTAGTTTTACAAAAATTTATGCAAAAGATGCATGGATGTCCTAATAGTAGAAATCTTACCATGCAATATCCATGCATGTTACCGTAGTTCACCACGTGCACTAGTGGCACATATTGACCATAATATGGGGAAGTTTGGTGATTGGTATTGTACTTCTCAAGATCAAGATGATGTATCTCCTGACAAGTTAATTTTGCTTCATCATTGTAGTAATAGGTTCTGTCTACCATTTTCCGTACATTTTTTGGAGAATGAAAATAAGCTGTCAATGGAAATAAGTTGTCAACTATTTTTAAGTAAGCAATATAAATTAGTTAATAAATGTGGTTGAAAAACTCACATAATGGTAGAACTGGAGGCGTCTGCACATCGACCCAGATGTCGATATTACCTTCAGTTTCATCTTGAGGACGAATATCAAAGGTGATAAGCATATTAGGCTCAAATGCATAAGCCTTGCATAGTGCTACCCAAGTTTTGCATTCAAGTGAACTATCTTTACCTCCATAGTTTCTTCAGTACTGAAACCAATCTTATCCAAGGGATACACTAGTAGAATAGTAAAAAATAAAAATTATAAGTTGAAGCAAAAGATGTCATGCTTAATTACGAAAAAATGATTGTCGTTGTGACTTACTGTATCCACTTCGTAGTCCCCATCGAGCATGATACTGAAGCGCCTATCATCAACTAAGAAAGGCGTGTCGCAAAGGCCGCGCTTGTCTTGGCAGTATTCGCACATAATGTATTCATCGTCAGACGCAATTCCTAAAATATAGAAAATTCGGGCATGACATTTACTAAAAAGTGGACATATGGAGCGCGTGAAATTTGCCGGAACGGAAATGAATCAACATTCCGGGAAAACAAGCAAAGCTACCAAACATGAAGAGCACTCTTTCGGTGCAAGGGAAGTATCGAAAAGGAAAAGCATGAATGAACAAGAATAAAGAACATCAGCATTCTACTTTCATCTTTGTCAAATAATAATTGGTTCGGATAATAATTGGCAAACATCATATCATAGGAGGGGAATGTGAGGATTAAACAGCACCATCACAAGTTAACAACAGTAGCTACTTAGTTATCTACATCAACCAGAAAATGCATTTGTTTCATATCATGAAGGATTGGATGAAGTATCAAAAGGAACGTGCAGCTGCAAGCGTGCTGCAACCATCCAAACTTGACAACAACAGCTACTTAGTTATCTACATCAACGAGATAATAATTGAGAATTGAGGTAACGTTATATTCCTTGCTTATTTCACATCGATCACATATCCTTTTCATACAACCGTTTGTCAAGTGTGCAATATTAGGCCTTCTGGTGTTATATTTGTAGTTAATTAAAGTTATCCAAGGCTTCTCTCATCCCTGTAGATATCTCTTAGACCAAGATGCAAGCAGGGTCATGTTAAACTCCCGGGCCCACAAAGTCCTTCTTGTGGAAACTAATCCCCAATTAGCAAGGTGGTACTTGTGAACCTCCCCCATGTTACCCCAAAAAAGTGAGACCTCTGATATGTAATGGTGTTAATTGACCATTCTGGAAATTTGATCAGAGACATCAAATACATAGGAATACTAGCAATGCAAGTGTGCAATAGAATCAGCTTAGCCTCATAGCTTAGCAACCTGCCTCTCCAACCACAAATTATTTTAATGATTTTATCAACAATTGGTTGAATATTTTACCCCCTTCATTTCAGGTAATGAAGAGGTACTCCCAAATATTTCAGGACGAAATCCCCAACTTTACAACAAAAAATTTGAGAAAGAGTCTTAATATCATCTTCTCCTCAAGTTGATCGCAACAAGTTCACATTTATCATAATTAATTTTCATACGGGAGAGGACAGTACTACTTTTAGCTTGCCCCAGGTGTGTTATAACAGGACAATTATGGTTGTCCTACTGCTAACGGCAGTCCCCGGCAACGACACTAGAAGAATGTTGTTGACGAATCCCTGACTTGATGCCTTCACGACAACAGAGCCAGAACTGCTCCTAGTTGCTCAACAATTAGCAATTGTCTTGCAATGGCCCACCATCGCGTTGGTTCGCGCCAGTTTTCGAGGGTAGAGTATTCGACCCAAATTTGTTGGTACGTCAGTCAGGAGGTGAGAGAATACTCTCGAGTATTAGCAGCTGAATGTGTCAGATTGAACGACACCTGAAAGATTAGTATCTGCAAGCAAAGTATCAGCAGCAAAGTAGGATGATAACAACGGTGTCAGAAACGATCTGTTGACGGCAGACTATTCCTAACTGTCGTATCAATGGCGCCAGAAGTTGCCCGTTGACGGAAATTGTCTTTTCCCGTCAACGCGGAGCGAACGAGAATTGTAGCATGTAGCAGCAGTAGCGAGTAACAGCAGTAGTAACAGCAGCAGAGCAAAGCAAGTAACATCAGCAGTGGGACAAATTCGTAGGCAATGGGTCGGTGATTCGTTTGGATGATATTCATCATGCAACAGTTATAACACGGAGATACGTGTCTAGCTCCCGTTCGTCAATGTGATGTAGGCATGCATTCCGTGTGTAGTCATACGCGCTTAGGGAAAAGAACTTGCATGACATCTATTGTCCATCCCTCCCGTGGTAGGGGGGTCCAAAAGGATACTACGGGATATTAAGGTTCTCCTTTCAATACAGAACCGGAACAACGCATTAGCACTTGGTGAACACATGAACTCCTCAAACTATGGTCATCACCGGGAGTGGTTCCGGTTATTGTCACTCCGGGGTTGCCGGGTCATAACACATAGTAGGTAACTACAACTTGCAAGATCGGATCTAAAACACACATATATTGGTGACAACATAATAATTTCAGATCTGAAATCATGTCACTCGGGCCCTAGTGACAAGCATTAAGCATGGCAAAGTAGTAGCAACATTAATCTCAGAACATAGTGGATACTATGGATCAATCCCCGTCAAAACTAACTCGATTACACGATAGATCTCATCCTACTCATCACCGCCCAGCGAGCCTACGAATAGATTACTCACGAACGATGAAGAGCTTCATGGAATTGGAGAGGGAAGAAGGTTGATGGCGACGATTTCTCCTCTCCGGAGCCCAAAACAGACTCCAGATCAGTCCTCGAGATGAAGAACAGAATGTTGCGGCGCCTCTGTATCGCAAACGCGACGAAATCTTCTCTTCTGATTTTTTTCTCGGTGAAAGTGAATTTATAGAGCTGAGTTTGGGGGCGGCAGAGCCACGTGGGCCCCACAAGCTTGGTTGCCGCGGCCAGGGGGGTGGCCGCGGCAACACGGCTTGTGACCCACTGGCCCATGCCCTCTGGTGGATCTTTGCGCAGGTATTTTTCATGTTTTCCACAAAAATTCTCCGTAAATTTTCAGGACGTTCCGAGAACTTCCATTTGTGCACAAAAACAGAACCATGGCAATTCTGCTGAAAACAACATTAGTCCGGGTTAGCTCCATTCAAATCATGCAAATTAGAGTCCAAAACAAGGGCAAAAGAGTTTGGAAAAGTAGATACGATGGAGACGTATGAACTCCCGCAAGCTTAAAACCTTTCTTGTCCTCAAGCAACTTAGTTGACAACCTGAAAGAGAAAGAAAAACTTTGACAAACTCTGTTTGATCTTGTTGTTGCAACTATGTCTAACTCATAACAAGAATTTCAGCAAGATCACAAGCTAACCACATAAGAAAGTGACACAAAGGTCTCACTGTAAACTAATATCAATGTCATAATCAGCTAGTGAGCAAATAATAATGAGTTTCACATACCAACAATTCAATCAAAACAGGCATAAATAAATATGAATAGGTGGTATCTCGCTAGCTCTTTCTGATACCGCAAAACATAAATGCAGAGCACTTTCAAAGATCAAGGGCTGACTAAACATTGTAATTCATAGCAACTAAGATCCAGTCATAGTCATACTCAATATCAATCAAAAGCAAAGCATAAAATGATAGAGGTGCTCTCTAATTGGTGCTTATACAAGAAGAGGATGACTCAACAGGATAATAAATAGACAGGCTCTTCGCAGAGGGAAGCATTGATTTGTAGAGGTGCCAGAGCTCAAGCTTTGAAAACAGAGATAATAATTTTGGGTGGAATGCTTTCGTTGTCAATGCAATGACCAAGAGTTCTCAATTTCTTCCACGCTACTTATGCTATAGGCGGTTCCCAAACAGAAAAGTAAAGTTTTAACTCCCCCACCACCAATCAATCACACTCCACAGCTAGCCGAATCCTTGGGTACCGTCCATACTAACATCAATCCAGGGGGAGTCTTGTTTTACAGTTATGTTTTCGATTTAAGCTTGGAACTAGGCATTCCAATTACCGGCCCCTTTCTCGTGAATGATAGTGAATAAACACATGTCGATGATAACACGCCTAACATGGAAGATATCAATAGCCTCCTGTCACCACATGAGCCATTCGGGCATGCAAAACAGATTATTTCTTGAAGGTTTAGAGAATGGCACATGCAAATTTACATGGAACGGCAGGTAGATACCACAAATAGGTAGGTATGGTGGACTCTCATGGAAAAACTTTTGGGTTTATGGAAGTGGATGCACAAGCAATATTCCGCATAGTACAAGTGAAGGCTAGCAAAAGACTGGGAAGCGACCAACTAGAGAGCGACAATAGTCATCAGAATTAAATGAGTTTGACTAACATGGAATGCAAGCATGAACAATATATAAATCACCATGAACATGAACATCATAGAGGCTATGTTGATTTTGTTCCAACTACATGCATGAACATGCGCTAAGTCAAGCCACTTGAATCATTCAAAGGAGAATACCATCCTATCATACTACATCATAGTCATCTCAAAATCTATGTTGGCATTCAAGACAAACCATTATAAGCTCCTAGCTAAATAAGCATGGCATCAGAAACTATGATCTCTAAGTTGTCATTGCGAACATGGTTCTCTCACAACAAAGTTGAATCTGGGATGACAAGCTAGTCATATTTACAAAAACAAAATAGATAGAGTTCATACCAGCTTTTCCAGTCTCAGTCACTTCATCATATATCGTCATTATTGCCTTTCACTTGCACGATCGAACGATGTGAATAATAATAAGTGTCCCCGGCAACGACAGTAGAAGAATGTTGTTGACAATTCCCTGACTTGATGCCTTCGCGACAACAGAGCTAGAACTGCTCCCAATTGCTCCACAATTAGCAATTGTCTTGCAATGGCCCACCAGCGCGTGGGTTCGCGGCAATTTTCGAGGGTAGAGTATTCGACCCAAATTTGTTTGTACGCCAGTAAGGAGGTGAGAGAATACTATCGAGTATTAGCAGCTGAATGTGTTAGATTCAACCACACCTGAAAGATTAGTATCTGCAAGCAAAGTATCAGCAGCAAAGTAGGATGATAATAATGCTGTGAGAAACGATCTGTTGATGGCAGACTATTCCTAACTGTCGTATCAATGACACCAGAAGTTGCCCATTGATGGAAATTGTCTTTTCCCGTCAACGCCGAGTGAACCAGAATTGTAGCAGGTAGTAGCAGTAGCGAGTAACAACAACAACAATAGTAGTAACAGCAGCAGAGCAAAGCAAGTAACAGCAGCAGAGCAAAGCAAGTAACAGCAGCAGAGCAAAGCAAGTAACAGCAGCAGTAGGACAAACTCGTAGGCAATGGGTCGGTGATTCTTTTGGATGATATTCATCATGCAGCAGTTATAACACGGAGAGATATGTGTCCAGCTCCCATTCGTCAATGTGGTGTAGGCATGCATTCCGTGTGTAGTCATACACGGTTAGGGAAAAGAACTTGCATGACATCTATTGTCCATCCCTCCCATGGCAGCAGGGTCCAAAAGGATACTACGGGATATTAAGGTTCTCCTTTTAATAAAGAACCGGAACAATGCATTAGCACTTGGTGACGTATCACCTACCTATAACTCAATCTATGTTCCATTCAAATCATGCAAATTAGAGTCCAAAACAAGGGCAACAGAGTTTGGAAAACTAGATACGACGGAGACGTATCACCTACCTATAACTCAATCTATGTTCATTCCAATGATTCTATGTTAATTTCTCTTTTTTCTCTACAACTGATTAGGAAGTTGAGATGATGAAAATTTTCTTTTCCAGCCTCATCTGCAAAGAACGAAGTTATGTGATCTGGAGGACCAGGAACTCGAACCGTTGTATGTACAAAGGAGGGGTGAACTGAAGCAATTGGTCGCATCCATGATAAAACCAAAAATTCTGCAGGGTAGAACTTTAAACGGGAAGGAGTTTGTATCCTTCTTAGGGCAGGTAATGCTCATTGGTGTCCATTTTTTTATGTATCTTTAATCTTACAATTTTCTTGAAAATATCATCTCATATTGTATGGTTTTGTTTAGATACTTGAAGCTTTGAATAAAGGCGAAATTCCATCGACAGGGTCACTTGTTCAGCACTTAAGCTAGAAAGCTTTTTGACAAGCAACATTTTGGTAAACATTATGCTGCCTAGTCCATCCTCAATCTTGATGAAGAAATAAAAAAGGTTTTGTTTACAGCACTTCATTTTATGCAGTTCAAATTATATGCCCCAGTTTACAACACTCAATCTATGTTCAAGCTATGTTCAAAAATGCGGGTGAGGGAGGGGGGCGAACCTCGGGGTGAACCTCGCAGCCGAAGGAGGGGAGCACGGCGGAGGCGGAGGGGGAGTGGGCGGCGCCCTTGTCGTTGCCCATCATCGGGGGTTCCTGGCAGCGGTGGGGAGAGGCAGGGAGCAGGGAGGGCGCGGTGCGAGGCAGATAGTGGCGTAGCGGCGAGGGGGGGCATGGGGTTCAGCCGGCGGCGGCAGGTGCAGTGGGGGAGGCGGCCGGAGGGCTAGCTGGCGATGGTAGGTGCGGTGGGAAGGGCGGCCGGAGGGAGGAGAGCCACGAGAGCGGGAGTTTCTGGATTTGGATCAGGAGGGAGAGCGATGAGGGGAGGGGAGCAGGAGTTTTTTTCACTTCTGGTTATCAATGGCGCACCCACATAAGAACGCACCATTGGTAACCAGGGTTACTAATGGCGCACCTGGTAATAATGCGCCATTAGTAGTTTTGAAAAAAAACTGAAAAAAACAATTGTTAGTTCTGGCGCGCCGTGGATGTGGTGCGCCATTACTAGTTAAAACTAGTAATGGTGCACTTACCCTGGTGCGCCACTGATATGTCTAGGAAAGGGTGTGGGGCCAGGACAAAGATAGTAATGGCGCACGAGACACAAGGTGCGCCATTAGTAATATGGACACTAATGGCGCACTTGTCTCTGGTGCGCCACTGCTATATAGCAGTGGCGCACCACATACATGGTGCACCATTAGTGTCCATATTAGCTATAGCCCTTTTTCTAGTAGTGAAGGGCCGGGTCATCTTTTGAAAGATGAGCCGGGTCTTGTGTATTGTTAACATCTTCAACCTGTAGCCCCCAAGGGTCGGGTCATCTTTTTAAAGATGAGCCGGGTCTGGAATATAGTTAAAGTCTTCAACCTATAGCCCCCAAGGGTCGGGTCATCTTTTGAAAGATGAGCTAGGTCTTGAATATAGTTAAAATCTTCAACCTGTAGCCCCCAAGGGCAGGGTCATCTTTTGAAAGATGAGCCGGGTCTTGAATATAATTAAAATCTTTAACCTGTAGCCCCAAGGGCGGGTCATATTTTGAAAAATGAGTCGGGTCTTGAATGTAATTAAAATCTTCAACTTGTAGCCCCCAAGGGCCGGGTCATCTTTTGAAAGATGCGCCGGGTCTTGAATATAATTAAAATCTTCAACCTGTAGCCCCAAGGGCCGTGTCATCTTTTTAAAGATGAGTCGGGTCTTGAATATAATTAAAATATTCAACCTGTTGCCCCCAAGGGTCGGGTCATCTTTTGAAAGATGAGCCAGGTCTTCAATATAGTTAAAATCTTCAACCTCTAGCCCCCAAGGGCCGGGTCATCTTTTGAAAGATGAGCCAGGTCTTGAATATAGTTAAAATATTCAACATGTAGCCCCCAAGGGTCGGGTCATCTTTTGAAAGATGAGCCGGGTCTTGAATATTGTATGACTTTGAATAAAATCATACATTAGCCCCCAAGTGTCAAGAATATTGCTTGCAATAATTTTGACACATATCTCCCCAAATTTTGTTTTGCAGGAGTGTGTGACCCAGACTTAGTCAGCTTTACCTGACTTTAGGAAGAATCTAGCTGAACAACAAGATGCACGATCTGAGTCGGAGAGGAAATATCACTTGATTCTGGCTGAACTAGAGAGAATGAAAGCTGATCATCAAAAACTGGAGAAGAAAGCCAAAGCTGACCAGGCCGCCATCCTTAAGCGTACTGAGCAAGCCGAAGAAAAACTGGAAACCGCCCAACAAGAGGTTCCCGGCTTGAAAACGCACATCTCCAACATGACTGTAGCCATGTTTAGTAAGCATTAACCCTTGCTTACTGAAGAAATAAATCTAATCTCTCAAAAACTATCAAATACTGATGTGTCCTTTGTAGGTTCACGAGCCGCCAATCTCCCAGACGACTGCATGCTGAAGCTAAAGGCTATATATACCTTCACCGAGCAGCTATATACCGGGGGCGTGCTGACAATTAAAGCGGTGATGGGCAGCAAGGAGCCAGTTAAATCCATCGAGAACATGCTCAGCTATATGTCCACGCTGCCTCCTCAAATAGAGGAACTGAAAAGATCAGTCGCCCGGAAGGGAGTTCTGAACACCCTAAGCCATCGTTTAGCCTATGATCCGGAGCTCAAACCAGAAGAAATAGCCGCTGGCTACCTTGAGCCGAAGAACGACGAGTCGGAGTTCACCAGGGAGGACTACCACCGAGTGATCTAGGAATCCCGCTTCTCGGCGACTCAACTGGCAGCCGGCTTGGATTTGAATAAATACCAAGCTGCATATGATGAGAAGAACAAGAAGGTGACTTCTCCCTCGTACGAAATTGCTAGCTTGGTTCCTCTTCGGCCCAAGAATCCTTTTGACCTTGACATGGATCTATCCCTCTTCCTTGATGATGAAGATGAGTTCGTCGCCCTATCCAAGTGTAGTTGGAAAATGGGCGACTTACAAATTGAAGTTGGAGAGAGCTCAAGGCAAGGTGACTCGGAGGCGGCTTGAGTCTTCCCAAGGTGTAAGTGTAACCTTTAAAAGACAACCTGATCCTTTCTTCACTGGGGGATGACGCCCGTCTTGGCCATGCGAGCCATGTAATAGCTTGTTAGATTTTGTGGAGAAACAATTGGTCAGTAGTGCCTTTTGATTTGACCTTTCCTGAACCACTTATTCCTTGAATCTATGCGTGAATCGCCTTTAACTTTGATGAACAAGGAAGTGTCACAGTGTGACATAAAAGTCTTCACCCTGTGTGTCAGGAAAACATAAGCCGACTCACTGAGTTTATGGCAAAGAATAAACCAGCCCCCTGGGTTATGGCAAAAAATAAACCAGCCCCCTGGGCTATGGCAAATAGTAGTTAAAACTGGCCCAATGAATCGTGGCGAGTTATACATAGAGGCCGACTCAAAGATATTATGAAACCTTGTGGTCATGTCAACAAGAAATAAAATTCGTCGGCTCAATGAGCTGCGACAGGACAAGACGAGTTTGCAAAACTCTAGTGTTCCCCTTAGAAGGCTTTTGCAACAGCCCTGTTTTTTTAGACCAGCTGATCAGGCGCGAGTCAGGCTTCGGTGAAGCAGGTTCAATGAACCAATGGTTTCTCTATTCTCCATGTGTGACTCCAGCCGGTACCTTTTATGTTTTAACCAAGGCGAGTTCAGGGTCCAAATGACAGATTGACTCGCCCAGAGTACATAGGTCCATGTGGTGACTTGTTCAACACATAGTCCAGTATAACCATTTGTAATGCGGTAATTTTTCGCTAGCCAAGAGGGTGTTCAGGCTGAACTCAGTGAGTGGAAGCCCCCAAGTGACCTATGATTTAGGAAAAGTCGGGCATAGGATCGCAGAAGCGTGTACGCTCTTACTACGAAACGACTTGGGGGCTTGTAGCCCCCAAGTAAGTCGCTTAGTTCTCAAAACCATATAAGGCGCCCATGTTTGAACCGTGCAACATGGCAACTTTGGTCCTCTTTGGCTTTATCAGGGCCCAGTTTTGAAATAAGTGCAGCATGGCGACTTACGCTCGTTGGCCTCGATAGCGTTCATGTTTCAACGACTTATAGAATAATAAATACTCATGCTTTCAAAAGCTGAAACGGCAAAGGACCCCGAATTTCGTGGGTGCCGGCTTTATTGCTTTTCATAAATAATGAATTACAATTTTCTAAAAAAAGAAAAATGGAGCCCATGGCTCTAAGTGTAGTAAGGCCGCAGGTGGGCTATGTTCCACGAGCGAGTTGTCTCAACCTCTGTAGTTGGCCGATCTGGGCGAATATCCACTAAGTAGTATGAGCCATTTCGAAGACTCTTGTTGATGACAAAGGTCCTTCCCACGGAGGTGATAGTTTGTGCATACCAATGTGATCCTGAATCAAACGGAGCACCAAGTCGCCTTCTTGGAAAGTCCGGCTCTTGACCCGACGGTTGTGGTAGCGTCACAAGTCTTGTTGGTAGATCACCGATCGTGACGCGGCCAAGTCACGTTCCTCCTCCAAAGCGTCCAACGAGTCTTGTCGTGCCAACTCGTTGTCCTGTTCCACATAGGCGGCAACTCGCGGTGAATCTTGTCTGATGTCACTTGGTAACACCGCTTCTGCCCCGTAGACCAGAAAGAAAGGAGTAAAATCCGTGGAGCGATTTGGAGTTGTCCTGATGCACCACAATTCTGAAGGCAACTCCTCCACCCAACACCCTGCAGTACGTTCCAAAGGTACCATGAGCCGAGGCTTAATCCCCCGCAATATTTCCTGATTCGCCCTTTTCGCCTAGCCATTGTACTCGGGATGTGCAATCGCGGAAACGTCAAGCCGGATATGCTCTCGTGAACAAAACTCTTGCATTGCACCTTTGGATAGATTAGTACATTGTCAGTAATGATACTATGAGGATATCCAAATCTGAAAATCAGTTTCTTCAAGAATTTGACAGATGTGTGTGCATCACAACTACTAACGGGCTCTGCCTCAACCCATTTGGTAAACTTGTCAACCGCCACCAATAGGTGAGTCTTTTTAGTGGATGACATCTTGAAGGGGACAACCATATCAAGCCCCCGGACTGCAAATGGCCAAGTGATTAGTATCATCCGCAATTCCTGAGCCGGCACGTGCATCTGACTTCCAAATTTTTGGCAGCCATCACATCCGCGAACGATCTCCTCTACGTCTGCGTGAGCCGTCAGCCAATAGAACCCATGTATGAAGGCTTTAGAAACCAAGGATCGTGACCCAGCATGATGACCACAGTCGCCTGCGTGAATCTCATTGAGGATCATACATCCTTCTTCAGGAGAGACGCACCTTTGAAATACCCCTGAGGTGCTTCGTTTGTGCAACTTGCTGATACGTCCATTTTGCATCATGCTTTCATGTTGATATTTATTGCTTTTTGGGCTGTTATATTACTTTGTGGTACCATATTTATGCCTTTTCTGTCTTATTTTGCAAGCTTTATTTGAAGAGGGAGAATTCAGGCAGCTGGAATTCTGGACTAGAAAAGGAGCAAATCTTAGTCCACTATTCTGCACATCTCCAAATGCCCTGAAAAGTTACATGGATTTTTTTGGGATTATATAAAAAACACTGGGCGAAAGAATTACCCGAGGTGGGCCGCCAGGGCGCCACAAGCCCTGCCACCGCCACCACCCCCCGGTGGCGGAATGGGGGCTTGTGGGCTCCCTGACGGCCCACTAGCCCCCCTATTTTGCTATATGAAGGGTTTTGGTCCAGAAAAAATCAGAAGGGAGCTTTTTTGTGGTTTCGCCGCCGCCACGAGGCGGAACTTGAGCAGATCCAATCTAGAGCTCCGACAAGACGATCCTGCCGGGGAAACTTCCCTCCCGGAGGGGGAAATCGTCACCATCGTCATCACCAACACTCCTCTCGTCGGAGGGGAGGCATCTTCATCAACATCTTCATCAGCACCATCTCCTCTCCAATCCCTAGTTCATCTCTCATAGCCAATCTTCGTCTTGCAACTCCGATTGGTACTTGTAAGGTTGCTAGTAGTGTTGATTACTCTTTGTAGTTGATGCTAGTTGGATTACTTGGTGGAAGAGTTTATGTTCAGATCCTTGATGCTATTCATTACACCTCTGATCATGATTATGATTATGTTTTGTGAGTAGTTACTTTTGTTCCTGAGGACATGGGATAAGTCATGTTAATAATAGTCATGTGAATTTGATATTCGTTCGGTATTTTGATATGATGTATGTTGTCTTTTCCTCTAGTGGTGTTATGTGAACGTCGACTACATAACACTTCACCATACTTGGGCCTAGAGGAAGGCATTGGGGAGTAGTAAATAGATGATGGGTTGCTAGAGTGACAGAAGCTTAAACCCCAGTCTATGCGTTGCTTCGTGAGGGACTGATTTGGATCCACTTGTTTAATGCTATGGTTAGACGTTGTCTTAATTCTTCTGTGTAGTTGCGGATGCTTGCGAGAGAGGTTAATCATAAGTGGGATGCTTGTGCAAGTAAGGTCAGTACCCAAGCGCCGGTCCACCCACATATCAAACTTATCGAAAGGACTATGATTGATCCCCTATACTTGTGGGTCATCACTCGCCACTGTGTATGACCATGGATTTACACCGACGGACGATTTGGCAAGCCAATAATTCATCCGCAGGTAACTCGCCTCTGGTGATATACGCCATATAAGGAGCCGCCCAGTCCGGAGTAGCATGAAGAGCCGCCACAAGTTGAGACTCGGGGTCTGGCACCGCTAAGTCTTCCTCTGAAGGCAGTCTCACCGAGGGGTTATATAATACATCCAAAAAGACATTTGGAGGAACCGGCTTACGTTGTGAACTGAGGAGGGAAAGAGTGTCCGCTGCTTCATTAAGTCATCGGTCGATGTGATCCACTTGATAACCATGGAAGTGACCGGCCACATCTGACACAGCTCGTCTATAATCCGCCATCACGGGGTTTCGTGAATCCCAGGTGCCAGAAACCTGCTTTGCCACCAAATCTGAGTCGCCCAAACATCTGACTCGTGTGAGGTTCATCTCTTTGGCGAGTCACAAAGCATGGAGCAAAGCTTCATATTCTACTGCATTATTGGTACATGGGAACATGAGCCGAAGGACATAGCAAAACTTGTCACCTTGAGGCGAAGTTATCACCACGCCAGCCCCCGAGCCTTCCAATTGCCTGGATCCATTGAAATAGATGGTCCAATAAGTATGACCAGGCATATCCTCTGGGATTTGCAACTCGGTCCATTCATTGATGAAGTCCACGAGTGCTTGAGATTTGATGGCCGTCCGAGGCGTATACCTTGGAATTGGCCACCATGTACAGGAGCATGGTTTCCTTATCTGTCGGAGCCGCCAATACTGGCGGGTTAACTAATTGTCGCTTCAAGGCTTCAAAGGCTTCGTTGTCCTCGTCCGTCCATATGAACCGATCAGTTTTCTTGAGCAACTGATAGAGAGGGATGGCCTTCTCCCCGAGGCGAGTTATAAAGCGGCTCAAAGCTGCGATTCGACCCGCCATGCGCTGGACTTAGTTAATGTTAGCCGGTTCTTCAGCAAAGTAATAGCTTCAATCTTGTCCGGGTTATCTTCAATGCCATGCTCCGATACCAAAAATCCTAATAACTTCCGTGCAGGAACACCAAACACACACTTGGTGGGTTTAAGACTCATCTGGTAGACGCGTAGATTGTCAGAAGTTTCCTTGAGATCCCCTAGGAGTGACTCCTTCTGTCGAGATCTGACCACGACGTCTCCACATAAGCATGGGCATTATGAATGATCTGGTTGTGCAAACGATTTTGGATGCACCGCTGATAAGTCGCTCCCGTGCTCTTTAGTCCGAATGGCATAGAGACGTAACAGAAAGCTCCGAAAGGGCTTATAAAGGATGTCTTCTCCTGATCTTCCACCGCCATCTTGATGTGGTGGTATCCTTGTAGTCTTTAGGTCGGGCATAGATAGCTCTTTGCCAAAGGTACGAAAGTGATACCCGCTGATGTTGTATTTGTCAAATGAACGGACCTTATAGTCGAAACCATTAGCAACTTGTCTCAACTCGGCGTCCATAGACTCTGCATCAGCCTACAAGTTTAATACGAAAGAATGGATGCATTATCCACAAATTAGACCAAGAAATCAAATGGGGCCTTAATGGTAATTAATTACCCTTTGTTTGAACCAAGAGATGTAACCGGGATAGTCGCCTCCATGCTTTGCGAGAAGCTCATACTCTTCGACGGAATCCTTTTCGATAATCGCTCCATCTGATAATTCGGCGACGTATCGACTATATCAAATATCTTACCGAGAATTTACTTGATGTATCGAGAACTTAGAAGTTGCGGAACAATAATTTACCGAGAACTTACTCGATGTATGGCCGCACTCCTGTTAGGTTGGTTAAAATATACAATGAAATGGTCCGCCTTTCTTCGACATCCAATGATTTCCCTTCCGAAGCACCGGATGGTGCAAGCTTACCTTTGAATAGGCTGAGGTTGGATCAAACTTTTTTTGGATCGCCATCATTGTACCGAGGCTTCGGGTTATGCAAATGATGATTTTTGGCTTCTTAGTGTGCTGTCACGAAGTTTGCCGCCTCCTCGGTAATGAATGCCTCGGCCATCGATGCTTCAATTCTACATTTATTTTTACACTTAGCTCGAAGCGTCTTCAACATCCTCTCAGTTGAGTAGCACCATCGATTTTGAACGGCCCCCCCATTCTTGCCTCGGTCGGGAGATGCAAAATCGAATGTTGCATTGGATTAAAGAAGCCCGGTGGAAAGATCTTTTCTAATTTGCAGATCAACTCCGCCGCCAACTCTTCCATTTCATCTAGCATCCCAGGCGATAGTTCTTTCGCACAAAGAGAACGGAAGAAATAGCTCAGCTCTGCCAGTACTAGCCATTCATCCTCAGGGATAAAGCCACGCAACATCACCGGCATTACCCGCTCAATGCATATGTGCGAATCATGACTCTTGAGACCAAATATTTTCAATTTCTCAAGACTCGCTCCCCTCTTTAGATTCGCCGCATACGCATCGGGGAACATCAACCGCATTTTCACCCACAATAGAATTTCCCTCATAGTTGGCCTTTCAAGATTGAACCGTGCCTTTGGCTTCGCTATGCTTTGCTTTCCTTTCCGTCGTCGCAAGTTTTGTAACGGTCTATCACATAGAGCCTCTAGGTCGATTCTAGCCTTAGGATTATCTTTTGACTTCCCCTCTATGCCGAACAATGTACCAAAAATGGCCTCCGCAATATTCTTTTGAGTGTGCATCACGTCGATGTTGTGTGGGCAAAGGAGTTCTTTGAAGTAAGGTAGATCCCATAAGCATGACTTGTGAGTCCAGGCGTGTTCCATATTATACCCTTTGAAGTATCCTGGATGCAAAGGATCAGGCTCGAGAGCGTTTAACTAATCAAGGGTATGTTGGCCTGTCAACGCAGCTGGTGCAGTGTTTTTGACAACTCTACCTTTGATGAAATTCTTCTTGTCTTTTGTGAACATATGGTCAGGATCCAGGAATTGTCTATGCATGTCGAAGCAAGAATACTTGCGACCAGCCTGCAACCAACAAAACTGAAGAGCTTCCTTGCATGTGGTGCACGGGAACCTTCCATGCACACACCAGCCAGCGAATAGCGCAAACTCCGGATAATCATGCGTCGAGTACATGTACCACACATGGATTTTGAAATTTGTTTTGGTACCCGCGTCGTAGGTCTTGATCCCAATATCCCACGCTTCTTGCAACTCATCCTTAAGCGACTGCATGTACACATTCATATTCTTCCCCGAATAGTTGGGCCCTGGAATTATCAACGTCAGGAAAATGTTCTTCCTTTTCATAATCTCTCCGGGTGGCAAATTTAGTGGAATGACAAATACAGGTCAACAACTGTATTGTGCTGCCATCATACCATACACATTGAACCCATCCGTGCTGATGGCAACTCTAGGTTTCCTTGGATCTTCCGATTTATCCTTATGTAATGCATCGAAGTGCCTCCACGCAAAACCATCTGAAGTGTGTACCAGCATGTTGTTCCCATCCGCATCTAGTTCGGTTCTTTTGCCGAATTTGTGCCATGTCATCTGTCTGGCCGTCTCTTCGACCATGAAAAGACGTTGAAGTCTTGGTACGATTGGCAGATACCGAAGAACACTAATGGGGATTTTGGTCTAATTCTTCTCACCCATACCGTTGTCTACCACAATATACCTGGAAGAATTGCAAATGGGGCAATAGTTCAAGGCCGCATACTCAAGCCTAAATAAGGCACATCCATTCTCACAGGCATGTATCTTCTCATAGGGCATGTTAAGGACATGGAGGATTTTCTCTGACTGGTACAGGTTTGCAGTCCCTACATGGCCTTTGGGTAGAAAGCATCCAAATATCGTCATCATCGCGTCGTAGCATTCTCTGCATAGGTTGAATTGAGCCTTCAGAGCCATTACTTGCGCGATGGAATCCAGCTGACAAAGCTTAGTCTGCACATGGAGAGGATGTTTTGAAGACTCCAACATTTCATTGAAGGCCTTTGCAGATTCCTCCATCTCATCGTCCGAATCCTGAGCATCATCAAAGTCTTGCACCACGTCTTCAATCCCGGTACCATGCTCGTCAGTGCGACGACGAATCACCTCAGCTCTGGCACATTGGTCAGACTCACCATGAAAAGTCCACACCGTATAATTAGGCGTAAAACCCCACTTCTGCAGGTGTTTACCCATTTCAAACTCTGTCTTCTTTTTCCAGTTGTCGCAGTTGGGACAGGGGCACCATGTTTTCTGATGGCCATTTGCAAATGCGGCTCTCACAAACCCCCTGGTTTTTGTTAACCATTCATGGGTCATGTCTTTCTGACTAGGGTGACTAGTGTACATCCAAGCACGATCACTCATGTTGCCTAGCTACCTATGGGGGCACAAGAAATAAATATATAATTCATCGTCTATATTCATATGGTAATCAAGTTTTTCAATTTTATTACATCCATGCAACCTACACGCTAATAGGTAAAGATAGGTCCTAATCCCACCCGAGTCTGTGTAGATTGGGTTCGTTTTCCCATGCTCTGCTCCAGATGCGACGCAGAATTTCGGCAGCACCTCCCCGCTGTTCTCCTGATACACGTCTCGGCAATAAGCAGAGAGGATGTGTACCCGGAGAACAACAGGGAGGCACTAATGAAATTCTGCATCGGATCCAGAGCAGACCATACCGGAAAACGAACCCAATCTACACATACTCGGGTTGTCCATGGATAATGTTGGAAAATTCGAAAGGATGGCTGTTATAAATATGCAAATAAATGCATATTTACAGATGTCTCCCTTTCGAACGGGAGACTCATACTGGTCACGCATACTCATGATTGACGAAACCTATAGTTAGCAAGTTTCATCAGCACGAAGACTGGGACAGGGAAAATTAAGAGGGTAGGAGGAGAAGTCATTTGTGCTCACCAACAAACGCAAGGGTGGAGCTCGTCCGACACACGTGGAGGTAGTCGAAGAACTGCACATTGAAATTCACACGATCAACACAAATATGATGTTTTTATAATTAACATAACTACGTGACCTAACTCATAACTATGTGGGTCAGTGTCGTCGGGGGTCAAGGGTCACTGGCGTCGAGGGTTGGGGTCTTTTCGGTCAACAAGAGGCCGAAGAGGTGTCGGGGCTCGGGAGTTGGGGGTCAGTGGCGTCGGGGGTCGGGGTAGGGGGTCGGGGGTCAAGGGTGAGTGGGGTCGGGGGTCGAGGGTCAGTGGAATCCTGGGTCGGGGGTTCGCATACTATGGCATCTCCTCCAACCTCATCAGCTACCTGACCGACCCGCTCGGGGAGAGCACGGCCGCCGCCACCACCGCCGTCAACGCCTGGTCCGGCGCCGCGTCCATGCTACCGCTGCTCAGCGCCGCCGTCGCCGACTCATGGCTCGGCCGCTACCGCACCATCGTCGTCTCCTCCATGCTATACATCACGGTCAGCCAACTCCGCATAACGCCCCCTGATTCGTTTCCTTCATCGACGCCAAGCACACCTTTCTTCCATCTGCTCAATCAACTTTTCTGTGGATCTTTTCGGTGGTGTTTGGTTGAACGATAACGAGTTTACTGGTCCAAGAAATCTCGCACGAGTGGCGCATGCAACCATATAGTAGTAGTATTTTTGTTGAGAATATTATGGTTGACAGGGATGTTTCAAAATTTTATTGTCTTGTCTGGTGGAAGCACACACACCACAACATAGTGCTTCCCACGTCGCTGTGCTCATGAATCAGCTGGACCGGGCCAATCTTTTTTTTGGGAGGGTACTGGGTCAATCTTCAAAGATAGAATAATGTGCTCAACCCTAAACCTTTTTTTTTCTAATGACACCACTTTTTTATGATCGGGAACAGTGGGTGAAGGGAAGGTGGAGGGGGCGCCGAGTCTGGGACGCACTAGGAAACCGCTCCCCCAGGTCTAGACAAAGCTAAGACAAGAATTTTGTGACGGAGGGAGTAGTTGATAAGAGTTTGCACTAGGAAAGTGCGGGAGTTAATTAGAGTCAAGTATGCTCAGGCTATGGAAATCAAGTTCGGGTCGGTTAAAATCTGTTATTAGGCAATGTTACAAAGCAAGTCACCATGTTGGACCCCATCCTAGATCGATGCAGAAGAAGAAGAAGAAGCAACTCCAAATGAACAATCAACGCGCTCGCATCATATAACTTTACCTGTACCTGCAACTGGTGTTGTAGTAATCTGTGAGCTATAGGGGACTCAGCAATCTCATTTCCAAAGGTATCAAGACTAGCAAAGCTTAATGGGTGAGGTATGGTTAAGTGGTGAGGTTGCAGCAGCGGCTAAGCAAATATTTCGTGGCTAAACTTACGAGTACAAGAATATGGAGGGAGAAGATCTACGTATAGTGGACGTGAACTACTGATGATCAAATGAATGATCCTGAACACCTACCTACGTTAGACATAACCCCACCGTGTCCTCGATCGGAGAAAGAACTCGCGAAAGAGACAATCACGGTTACGCACACAGTTGGCATGTTTTAATTAAATTAACTTCAAGTTATCCAGAACCAGTGTTAAATAAAGTTTCCACGTTGCCACATAACCGCGGGCACGACTTTCCGAAAAGATTTAACCCTGCAGGGGTGCTCCAACTAGTCCAACACAAATTACCACAAGCCGCATAGAAATCCTCAATCACGAAGCTCGCGATGTTGTCGGATTCCCTAGTGGAAAACCCCAACTCTGAGATTACCCAAACCATCACCGGAATCCCCATGCACAAGATATTTCGTCAAACGTAAAACTAATCCAGCAAGGCCACCCGATGTGTCGACGATCCCGATAGGAGTCGCGTACCTCGTTCTTAGGACATGATGGATAAGCGACGCGTACGGTGGCGTGATAGAAATCACCCAAGTTGCCCTAGGTTGGACCCGCATAGTGCTCTGGGCTGGACCAACACTCATGAGGAGCACTGGCCCGAGGGTTGATTAAATTTCTTTGGGTTAATTACTCCCTATGCAGTTCATTAGTTATTAGGCAAATGTAGTACCAAAGTTGGGCCTTGCCAGACCAGCTTTAATCTAAAACGAATTATCAAGGGGGTCCCCATAACAACCTCGATCGTGTTAGGAGCGCTCATTTATGGAATATAACACCGGTAGCCGAAAACTAAGGGTCCAAAGGTGGAACAAAACACCAGGCTAGAAAGGCCGAGCCTTCCACCTTTTACCAAGTATATAGGTGCATTAAATTACATAGCATTTAATAGGGTGGTATAACAAGGAACCGATGTTATCACATGGAAGCAACTACACCTTCAACTAGCAACGCTACAACATGGTTAAGCAAGCAGTAACATAGCCAATCAGTGGTTTGCTAGGTCGAACAGGTTGAAGGTAATCATGGCATTGTTGAGAGGCTGATATTTAACAACTGGTAGGCAACGAAACATAAACGATAGGAGCGATAAACTAGCATGGCAATGATAGTAATGGTATCTGGGGAAATTGTCATCTTGCCTGAGATCCCGCTTGGAAGAAGAACAACTCCGTGAAGTCGGCGAACCAACATAGTCGAACGGGTCCTCACATTCCGACACGCTTGCGGAACTCTATCGAGACGGGCAAATCGGAAACAAACATCAAGACAAATATTCACCACACGATGCACAACATGATGCACAACCTACTATGATGCATGATCAGTTAAAAAATGCAAGGGATGGCATGGCAATTCACCTCAAGCAAACACTACACATTAAGTGAAGCTCGATATGCAACGGGTTGCATATCGACGAAACTCCACGTTTAATTATTTAATTCACTCCCGATTATTTACTCGGCAATATTAAATTGTAGTTAACATGGCAAGGGGTGAGCGATGATCCTACATGACATCCTAGTCATTAACACGCGGAACTTAGAACGAGCTACGTTACCAGAGGCATGCAACACAGGATCTTATGCCATGAATGCGACATGCATGCGAGTTCATCAACACCACGGCAAGAAGAGAAAGAAACATGTGTTGCCACGGCGAGCGAGAGGGAACCATGGAGGCAAAACGGAAACGATGCCACGACAACGTTCCTACCACGATACTCGTCGATATATCGTGCCAACGAATAGGGAACGCGTGCGGGAATGGTAAATAAAGATGGGGTGATCCCGGTTACCGGGTTCCCATGTGTCGAGGCACAACAAAAGAGGTACACGTGCAACGGGCAACATACGACGCAAACATACATTCAACTCATACATCACATTCGTTCGGTTCACGACAACGTTCCATCGGTATACCTTTGAAGCGTGCATAACAGAGCGGATCGGTTCGTAACGGACGTCGTGGAAGTCGTGGTCGTCATGGAAGTAGTGGTACTCGGGTCTCGTCGACGGTAGTCATTCGCTCGGCGTCGTGGTTCACGGTCTACGGCGTCGGTAGACGGGTCTTCTCGTGGGTAGTCGAACACGTTTTCGAAGATGTTCGGGGTTCGTCGAGGATGTCGTGGTTCTCGGCGAACTTGTCGACGAACCACGGCAGGCGGGGATGGTCTACGCGGCGATGCAGGCGACACAACAACATCTAGCAGCCAGCGGTCGACAACAACTACAACAACTCACTTAGCAGCACGGCAAGCAAGCATCTAACAACAAGCCTAGCAACTAGCGACAGCAAGCAACGGCGATAGCAACAAGCATCAGCGGCAAGCAATGCAACAGCTACAACAGCTGGCATGGCAAGCATCAGCAACAGCATCAACAAGCACCGCAACAGCAGCGGCAACAGACAACAAGCAGCATCGGCGGCAGCAAGCAAGCATCAGCGGCAGCAGCACGCTACAGCGACAAGCTTCAGCGGCAGCAGCACGCAACACCTAGCAGCAGCAAGCAACTAGGCAGCAGGCAGTCAGAAGCATAGCAGCAGCAAAATGGCACAGCAACAAAATCAGCCACGACGGCAGCAACAGTGGCAGGCTAGCAACATAGGCAAGGCAACGCGGCGCATGGAAGTAGGAAGGCAAGCACGTAGCAGCTAACAGCGGGCAACAGCACAACAACGCGACGGCAACGGCAGTAGGCAGGAGGTAGCCGGGGCCTTGAGGGACTACGGCACAGGGCTGGCTTGGGAAGGCCACGCAGCACACCGGCGGCATGAGCTGGTCCCGGGGCGGCGCCGGCGGAGGAGAGCAGCGAGGCAGGCAGGCACGGCGGCGCGCGGGGTGGAGCTTGGCGGGGCAGCGCTCCGGCGAAGGAGAGGGCACAGCCGGCGAGGGGCGCACGGCTCCGGCGACCAGCAAGTCGGCGCGAGCATGGGGGCTTGCGGCACCTCGGGCATGGAGGCGAGCGCGGGGAGAGGAGAGGGTGGCGAGGTCGAGGCCAGCGTGAGGGGAGGCTTCCATGGCGGGGGCGCGCTGCCGGCAGGCCAGGCGGCGACGGGGCGCTGGGAGCCGACGGCTGCGGTGCAGAGGGAGGAGCACGGCGCCGGCAGGGGAGGGAGGTGGCCACGGCGAGAGGAGGTGGCGGGGCTGAGAGGGAGAGGGGATCGCAGGAAGGAGAAGGGGATCGACAGCTGGGGAAGAACGAGAGAGGCACGGGACGAGGATGACGGCGCTGTAGGATTCGAGCGAGGAGCTCTCTCCTGGCGCTAGGTTAAATGGGCCTTGGGCCTTGGCAGGCTCAAAGGCTGGGCTGGGCTCCTCTCTCCCTCCTTCGCTTTTTTTACTTTGAAAAATAGAAAGCTTTAACAAAAGAAAAACGTTTAACAAAAATAATTATAATGCTTTTGCTCCTTTGAAAATTAAACCCCAACCATAAAATATATTGGCATTTTTAAACAAATAAAAATGAAACCTTTTTAAGAATTAAAATAAACCCCTTTTTTCTTTAAAGAATAAAATAAGAGCTCTTTAAAGGAAAAAAGAAAATGAGACGTTTTAGAAAAATAAACAAAAGGGAAAAATAAAGGAAACCCAAGGGGTGTCCCTCACATTTAATAAAATGGTTTTTAAAAGAAGACACTTTTTTTAAAAGGGTTAAAACGGAAACTTTTACACAACCCCAAAACAAAATCAAAGAGAAGAGAGGAGGGGAGTTCCTATCGCCCTAAGACTCGGAGAGCACTCGAAGCACCACACGCGACAGACGATGCAAGATGCCATGCATGATGCGATGATGCAAACTACATGACGATGCAACGAATAAAACTAATCACACGATGGATATGGAAATAAAGGGGAATCTTCTGGGGCGTCGGTCTCAGGCTGTCACAATGATCTTGAATCAAACGGAGCACTCAGTCGCCTTCTTGAAAAGCTCGGCTCTTGACCCGATGGCTATGATAACGGTGTAGATCCTGTTGATAAATCACCGACCGTGACGCGGCCGAGTCACGTTCCTCCTCCAAGGCGTCCAGCGAGTCTTGCCGTGCTGACTCGCTATCCTGCTCCACATAAGCGGCGACTCGCGGAGAATCATGTTTGATGTCGCTTGGTAACACCGCTTCTGCCCCATAGACTAGGAAGAAGGGAGTAAAACCCGTGGAGCGGTTCAGAGTCGTCCTGATACTCCATAGAACTGATGGCAATTCTTCCACCCAACACCCTCGTGTGCGTTCCAAGGGTACCATGAGTCGGGACTTAATCCCTCGTAATATTTCCTGATTCGCCCTCTCTGCCTATCCATTAGACTGGGGGTGCGCCACCGCAAAAACATCAAGTTGGATATGCTCCCGTGAGCAAAACTCTTGCATTGCACCTTTGGAAAGGTTGGTGCCATTATCTGTAATGATACTATGTGGATGTCCAAATCGGAAAATTAGCTTTTTCAAGAATTTCACAGCCGTCTCGGCATCGCAACTGCTAATAGGTTGTGCTTCCACCCATTTGGTAAATTTGTCAACCGCCACCAACAGATGAGTCTTTTTATTAGACGACATTTTGAAAGGACCAACCATATCAAGCGCCCAGACTGTATATGGCCAAGTGATTGGTATCATCTGCAATTCCTGAGCCGGTACATGCGTCTGTCGCCCAAACCTTTGGCAGCCATCACATCGGCGAACGATTTCCTCCGCGTCTCCGTGAGCCGTCAACCAATAGAACCCATGCCTGAAGGCTTCAGAAACCAAGGATCGCGATACAGCATGATGTCCACAGTCGCCCGCATGAATCTCATTGAGCATCATACATCCTTCCTCAGAAGAAACGCATCTTTGAAATACTCCAGAGGTGCTACGCTTATGTAACTCGCCATTATGTATGACCAAAGACTTGCACCGGCAGATAACTTGGCGAGCTAGCAACTCATCGGCAGGTAACTCGCCTCTGGTGAGATACGCCATATAGGGAATTGCCCAATCCGGAGTAGCGTGAAGAGCCGCCACAAGTTGAGATTTGGGGTCTGGTACCGCCAGGTCTTCCTTCGAAGGTAGTTTCACTGACGGGTTATATAATATATCCAGAAAGACATTGGGAGGAACCGGCTTACACTGTGAATCGAGGCGGGAAAGAGCGCCCGCTGCTTCGTTAAGCCGTCGATCGATGTGATCCACTTGGTAGCCACTGAAATGACCCGCCACGTCCGAAACAGCCCGTCTGTAAGCCACCATCAAAGGGTCTCGTGAATCCCAAGTGCCAGAAACCTGTTGTTCCACCAGATCGGAATCGCCCAAGCATCTCACCCTTGTGAGGTTCATCTCCTTGGCGAGTCGCAAACCATGAAGCAAAGCTTCGTATTCTGCTGCATTGTTAGTGCATGGAAACATGACTCGGAGGACATAGCAAAACTTGTCACCGTGAGGCGAAGTTATCACCGCGCTAGCTCCCAAGCCTTCCAACTGTCTGGACCCATAAAAGTAGATGGTCAAATATGTAAGATCTGGTCTTTCCTTGGGGATTTGTAACTTGGTCCAATCATTGATGAAGTGCACGAGCGCTTGAGACTTGATAGCCGTCCGCGGTGTATACCGAATCTGATGAGGACCCAGCTCGATGGCCCATTTAGCAATTCGTCCAGTGGCCTCTCGGTTATGTATAATGTCGCCGAGGGGAGCGGAGCTGACGACCGTGACCGGGTGTTCCTGAAAGTAATGCTTCAACTTTTGACTCGCCATGAACACTCCAAAAACCAACTTTTGCCAATGCGGATAACGTTGCTTGGAGAGAGTAAGGACTTCGCTGATGAAGTATACCGGCCTTTCGATGGGGTAACCTTCCCTTCTTCCTTTCGCTCGACAACTATCGCCACGCTGACAGCTCTGGAATTAGCCGCAATGTACACGAGCATAGGCTCTTTGTCTGTCGGAGCCGCTAGCACGGGCGGGTTAGCTAATTGTTGCTTCAAGGCTTCGAAAGCATCGTTGGCTTCATCCGTCCACACGAAACGATCGGTCTTCTTGAGTAGCTGATAGAGAGGGATGGCCTTTTCCCCAAGGCGACTTATGAAACGGCTCAAAGCCGCGATCCGACCCGCCATGCGCTGTACTTGGTTGACGTTGGCTGGTTTCCCAAGCGAAGTAATCGTGGCAATCTTCTCTGGGTTGGCCTCGATTCCTCGTTCTGACACCAAGAAACCCAACAGCTTCCCCGCCAGGACACCAAACACACACTTGGTGGGGTTGAGCCTCATCTGGTAAACACGCAGGTTGTCGAATGTTTCTTTGAGATCCTCCAACAGTGATTCCTTGCGATGAGATTTGACCACGATGTCATCTACGTAAGCGTGGACGTTACGGCCTATCTGGCTGTGTAGGCAGTTCTGGATGCAGCGCAGGTAAGTCGCCCCCGCGCTTTTAAGCCCAAATGGCATGGACACATAATAGAAAGCCCCGAAAGGGGTTATGAAGGATGTCTTTTCCTGATCCGCCACCGCCATTTTTATCTGGTGGTATCCTGAGTAAGCGTCCAAGAAGCACAGACGTTCGCAACCCGCCGTCGAGTCAATGATTTGATCAATGCGAGGAAGGGCGAACAGATCCTTTGGGCTGGCTCTATTAAGGTCTGTGTAGTCGATGCACATACGAAAAGTGCCGTTCTTCTTGAGTACCAAGACCGGGTTAGCCAGCCACTCCGGGTGAAAAACCTCGACGATGAACCCCGCGGCAAGGAGCCGGGCCACTTCTTCTCCAATCACCTTTCAGCGCTCTTCGTTAAACCGGCGGAGGTACTGCCGCACTGGCTTAACCTTGGGTTCAGTATTGAGATGGTGCTCAGCGAATTCTCTCGGCACACCCGACATGTCAGAAGGTTTCCATGCAAATATGTCCCAATTCTCACGAATGAATTCGATGAGCGCGCTTTCCTATTTTGGGGTCAAGACCCGCCCCAATAGTGAACTGCTTGGTTGAGTCGCCCGGCGTAAAATCGATGACCTTGGTGTCGTCCGCTGGTTTGAACTTGAGGGGCGGCTCAGAATCAATAGTCGGCTTTTTGAGCGGCGTCATGTCTGTCGGGTCGACGCGAGATTGGTGAAACTTAAGCTCCTCGGCCGCGCAAGCTGACTCAGCATAGGCGGCATCTCCTTCCTAGCATTCCTGGGCTATTTTTCTGTCGCCGTGGACGATTATGGGACCCTTGCGTCCTGGCATCTTGAGCATGAGGTAAACATAACATGGGCGGGCCATGAACTTGGCGTAAGCCGGTCGTCCGAACAGCGCGTGGTAGGGGCTTTTGATCTTGACCACCTCTAACAAGAGAGACTCTCTCCTGTAGTTTGACTCCGTGCCAAAAGCCACATTAAGTTTGATTCGCCCAATGGGGTATCCCGACTTACCAGGCATAATACCATGGAACACCGTGGACGACGACATCAGGTCCTTCTCGAGGAGGTTCATCCTCCGGAAAGTGTCGAAGTATAAGATGTTGATGCTGCTGCCCCCGTCCATAAGGACTTTGGAGAGGGTGTATCCTCCGACTTGAGGAGCCACGACCAAGGCTAAGTCACCAGGGTTGTCGACCCGGGGCGGGTGGTCCTCCCGGCTCCATGTTATGGGTTGTTCCAACCAACGAAGGTACCGAGGAAGCACCGGCTCAGCTATGAAAGTTCTGTGCTTTACCTTGCGATCCCGTTTACAGGTGTTAGTGGTGAACACGTGGTACTGCCCGCTGCTCAACTGCTTGGGGTTGTTTTGGAACCCGCCTCGGTCCTCCTGTCGCTGGGGGTCTCCTTGCGGGTGAGGTTGTTGGAATATTCCCGGTGGGTGATATTGCTGGTTATGGACTTGGTATTGACCGGCATTGTGCTGTGACCCGCCCTGTGGTCCTTGGTTGGAGAATCCCTCGAAGGTGGCCTGTCGTGACCCGGACGGGCCGGGTTGCTCCTGCCGCTGACCCTGCTCGCCGCGTTGGCTTCTTTCGAGCGCCTCAGCCCGGAACTCTTGCATCACATATCAATCTTCCCATGAGTGAGTCGCCGGCCCATCAGCTGTAGCATGCTGTGGGCACGGGCCCTTAAGAATTTCATGGTAATTACGCGGTTTCTTCCCACTGAAGCCCCGTTTCTTATGACGCGGGTTTGAATTGCCAGTATTAATATTAGCTACAAACTCTACATGACCCTTCTGCTACCGCTTCTTGCCATGACCTCCATGGTGGTTATTCCCCGGTTCAGGAACTGGGATTGGCCCTTTTGCAACTCGCCCTTACGGGTAGCTCCGGCTTTGTCGTCGCCCTCCCCGGGATCCTTGGTGTCATCCGACTCAGCATATCTGGTAAGGGCGTCCATCAGCTCACCCATGTCCTGCACCTTCCGCTTGAGTCTCCCTAGTTTTAGTACCAAAGGTTCGTAGTGGCAATTTTTCTCTAGGATCAACACCGCCCAAGCCACCGAAATTCCTTCCGACGAATGAATAACTTCCGCGACTCGCCGGGTCCAGTGGTGGGCTGACTCATCCGGCCGCTGAACGCAGCGCTGTAAGTCGACGATGGTCATTGGGCATTTGCAGGTTCCTTTGAAGTTCTTGATGAAGCGCTCCTTCAGCTCCGTCCAGGTGTTGATAGAGTTAGGCGGCAGATTTTTCAACCAGGTGCGGGCCGTCCCTTCGAGCATCATGGTGAAGTACTTCGCGCAAACTGCCTCGCTAACGTCCATCATATCCATCGCGAGCTCATAGCTCTCGATCCATGACCCGGGCTCAAGATCTGGCGAGTAATTGGGAACCTTCCTGGGTCCTTTGAAGTCCTTTGGCATGCGCTCGTTGCACAAAGCCGGCGCGAGACACGATACTCCAATGTGCTTGCCTCCACCATCCAGGGGCGTCGGTGGTACATAGGCTGGATAGACCTGACCCGCCAAGGCCGTTGGCTCCATGTGCCGCGCGGCTCGTGCTGCGTCCACAATATCCTGGGCTCGTGTGTCAGGCATCCCAAGCAGATCATGTTGGGGGACCCGTCGCGGCCCGCTGGTCACTGCGGGAAAATCCTCGTGGCGACTTTTGGTGTGACTCGCCTGAGGCATAGAGTGGAGACGGTCAAGGCTATGAGAATATTGCGCGTGCTGGACCATGGCCATGTTTAGCATCTAGATGGCGTTTCTAGCTTCTATCTCGGCCAGGGTGTTTCCGTAAATCGGAAGAGACTCCAGGTGGCGGGTTGCGGCCAGCACGTTGTCAACGGGATTTGAGAAGTGACCCTGCGAGGTCTGGAATCGTGTTGCATGAACCTCCATGGGCTGATCCGGCGGCGGATTGCATGGTGGAATCGTTACTCCCCTAGGGGCGGCTTGTAGAGGGCGATCAGGACCTGCCTCAGGGGTGCGCGGGGTGTCGAAGAGGCGAGTCGGGTGTAAGTCGGCCGGGACGCGCTCATCGTGTCTTCTTTGGTGGACGGCGTCGGAGGCGCGTTGCTATATCCCGAGCCACCAGCCTTCGGTGTTCAGCCGATCGGTCTCCGCAGCGACCGTAGCCTGCTGTGTCTCGATCCTGGCGGCTTCTGCTTCCATGTCGCGCTGTGCTTTGGCCATTGCCTCCCGCAACTTGGCCAGCTCAGCGTTGACCGACACCTGATTCTCAAACGTGATCGGGGTTGCCATAAGGTTGGCTATCTCCGTTGCCAGTTCCATCATGGTCTGCACGGGCGGTTTGGACGTTCCTCCAGTCTCGTTGTTACCGGTCGGGTTCTGAGGAGGCTGTGCTGATCCTGCCATGTAGATGGCGATTTGCCGGTGAGATCTCTCGAGGACTTCGGGGTCCATCCCAGCGATAGCCCCCCGAGCTTCCCTTCCTCAAGGGGGTGGATTGATGCCGTCTCGCCCATGGATGACTCGCCATTGGAATTGACGGGGGTGACGTCCTGGCCCGCCCCTTCGTCCTACGAGTCGCTTCCCTGCGTGAAGCCGACGAAAACCTGGCGGCTTTTGTTCCGCCGTGTGACGGGGTGGACGTACCTGGCCGACTCGACGATGTCGATGGAGGTGTTGATCTTGCCGAAGGGGACTCGGTAGCCAGATTCGACGGAATCGGCCCCCGATTTCCATAGTGAGTTGTTGATGTAGTACTTCCCACGGTTACTCTTGGTCATGATGCCGACAGCTTAGCTTTCTAACCCTGATAGGGCTCCCTTCGAGAACTCAACTCCACTGTGCGCTAGCCCCACGGTGGGCGCCAACTGTCGTGGTTTTGTCAACTGTTATTTGGGAGAAACCAGAATAACCGTCTAGAAAGGAGAAGTGTGTGTGTTTGGATAGTCTTTCTAGCATTTGGTCGATAAAAGGCAGAGGGTAATGATCTTTCCTAGTCGCCTTATTCAACTTCATAAAATCAATCACCATCCTATAGCCAGTAATAATCCTCTGTGGGATCAACTCATCCTTATCATTAGGAACAACAGTGATGCCTCCCTTCTTAGGAACGCAATGCACCGGACTCACCCAATCGCTATGAGCAACAGGATAGATTATACCCGCTTCCAGGAGCTTTAGTATTTCTTTTCTTACTACTTCTTTCATCTTAGGATTCAATCTTCTTTGATGATCAACAACTGGTTTGAAATCAGGATCAGTTTTGATCTTGTGCTGGCATAGAGTGGGACTAATGCCCTTAAGATCATCAAGAGTATATCCAATGGCAGCACGGTGCTTTCTCAGAGTTTTTAGTAACTTCTTTTCTTCATGCTCCGAGAGGCTAGCACTAATAATAACATGATATATCTCCTTTTCATCAAGATAGGCATACTTAAGAGTATTAGGCAACTATTTAAGCTTGAACACAGGATCACCCTTTGGTGGGGGTGGATCCCCAAGCAGTTCAACAGGCAAGTTATTGTTAAGGATAGGATATTGTTCTAAGACAACTCTATCTATTTCATCCCTTTCATCCATATGCATATCATTTTCATGCTCAAGCAAGTACTGCTCTAAGGGATCAGTAGGAGGCATGACAATAGAGGCTAAGGCAATAGTTTCATCCCTACTAGGAAGCTCCTTTTCATGAGGTTGTCTACCAAACTTAGAGAAACTAAACTCATGTGACACACCTTCAAAGCCAACAGTGACAGTTTGCTTCTCACAATCAATATGAGCATTGACAGTATTAAGAAAAGGTCTACCAAATATGATGGGAAAAAAGCTATCTTGTGCGGTAGCAAGAATGAGGAAATCAACAGGATACTTCGTTTTACCACACAAGACTTCAACATCCCTAACAATTCCCACAGGGCAGATAGTATCTCTATTGGCAAGCTGAATAGTGACATCTATAGGTTCTATCTCAACAGGTGCAATCTCATCTTTGACTTCATCGTATAAGGATTGAGGTATTGCACTAACACTAGCACCCAAGTCACATAAACAATGGTAACAATGATCTCCTATATTAACAGAAACTACAGGCATGCCAACAACAGGCCTATGTTTGTCTCTAGCGTGAGGTTTAGCAATTCTAGCAGCATCTTCACAGAAGTGAATATTATGTCCCCCAACTTCTTCAGACAGAAGATCTTTGATAATAGCAATGCTAGGTTCAACTCTAATTTGCTCAGGGGGTGTAGGTGTTCTAATATAGCCTCTACGTATCACAGTTGAAGCTTTAGAATGATCCTTTATCCTAATAGGGAAAGGTGGTTTCTCAATGTAAGCACTGGGAACAAAAGGATCATTATAGGCAATGACTTTCTCTTCAACTGGAGTGGGTTTAACTACATTGACTTCTAAAGGAGGATGAAATTTAAACCACTTCTATTTGGGGAAATCAATATGAGCAGCAAAGGATTCACACAATGAAGCTACTATCTGAGAGTCAAGTCCATACTTAGCGCTAAAATCACTAAAGGTATTTGTCTCAACAAAGGATTTAACGCAATCAAACGTGAAATTCATACCTGACTCCTCACCTTATTCAAGCTCCCAATCTTCAGAGTTGCGTTTAATTCTCTCCAATAAATTCCACTTGAAGTCAATATCTCTCTTCATAAAAGAACCGGTACAAGAAGTGTCAAGCATGGTGCGATCATCATGAGAAAGCCGAGCATAGAAGTTCTGAATGATAATTTCTCTCGAGAGCTGATGATTGGGGCATGAATATAGCATTGATTTAAGCCTCTCCCAAGCTTGAGCGATGCTCTCTCTGTCACGAGGCCAAAAATTGTAAATATAATTTCGATCACGATGTACTAAATGCATAGGATAAAACTTTTGATGAAATTCCAATTTCAACCGATTGTAGTCCCATGATCCAGTATCATCACATAGCCTATACCATGTCAATGTCTTATCCTTCAAAGATAAAGGAAAGACCTTCTTATTGACCTCATCCTCGGGCACACCTACAAGCTTAAATAAAACACAAACTTCATTTACATAGATTAGATGCAAGTCTGGATGTGATGTTCCATCTCGTGTAAAAGGATTGGCCAGCAGTTTCTCAAGCATACCCGAAGGAAATTCAAAGCAAATATTTTTAGTAGGTGCAGCATGTTGAGGAGCAACCATTCGTGCTTCCGTTCAAGGTAAAGATACCCTGAACAAGCCCCTCAAAGGATTAGTATCCATAGTGACAAGTGACAATAAATTTCAGCACACTATATGAATGTTTCCTTACCAAGTTCCACTTACCAAAGCCGCTTCACTCCCCGGCAACGGCGCCAGAAAAGAGTCTTGATGACCCACAAGTATAGGGGATCAATCGTAGTCCTTTCAATAAGTAAGAGTGTCGAACCCAACGAGGAGCAGAAGGATCTGACAAGTGGTTTTCAGCAAGGAAAAATATGCAAGCACTGAAATTGTCGGTAACAAGTGATTGTGTGGTGAGATGATTCGTAGCAAGCAACAAGTAAAAAAAGTAGCAACGGTGCAGCAAAGTGGCCCAATCTCTTTTGTAGCAAGGGACAAGCCTGGACAAAGTCTTATAAGAGGAAAACGCTCCCGAGGACACACGGGAATTTCTGTCTTGCTAGTTTCATCATGTTCATATGATTCACGTTCGTTAGTTTGATAGTTTGATATGTGGGTGGACCGGCGCTTGGGTACTGCTCTTACTTGGACAAGCATCCCACTTATGATTAACCCCTCTCGCAAGCATGCACAACTATGAAATAAGAATTAAGACAAAGTCTAACCATAGCATTAAACTAGTCGATCCAAATCAGCCCCTTACAAAGTAATGCATAAACTAGGGATTAAGCTTCTGTCACTCTAGCAACGAATCATCTACTTACTACTTCCCAATGCCTTCCTCTAGGCCCAAATAATGGTGAAGTGTTATGTAGTCGACGTTCACATAACACCACTAGAGGAAAAACAACATACAAGATATCAAAATAGCGAACGAATACCAAATTCACATGACTATTATTAGCATGACTTATCCCATGTCCTCAGGAACAAAAGTAACTACTCACAAAGCATAATCATAATCATGATCAGAGGTGTAATGAGTAGCATCAAGGATCTGAACATAAACTCTTCCACCAAATAATCCAACTAGCATCAACTACAAAGAGTAATCAACACTACTAGCAACCTTACAAGTACCAATCGGAGTCGCGAGACGGAGATTGGTTACAAGAGATGAACTAGGGTTTGGAGATGAGATGGTGCTGGTGAAGATGTTGATGGTGACGAGTCCCCTCCGATGAGAGGTGTCGACAAAACAAAATACGAACATGCATGCATCATGATCAAGCTCACAACAGCAATACCAACATATAATCTCTCATGCTAAAGTGATAATTCCTTCACAAAGTAAAGCATAGATCAAGAACCTTGCCGAGAAGTAACAGCCGATAGCCTTTAGTCATTGAAGCAATTGCAATTTATCACAACATCAGAAAGAGTCAAATAAGAGCTTGTAAAGCAAATCCACATACTCAATCATTCTTTCGTTCTCTACAATTGCTACAACTCACGTGGTACTCATGAGATCAAAGTTTCAGCTGGACACAGAGAAAGATAGGGGCTTACAGTTTTGCCTGCCAACTTCTTACCTCAAGGGTAATGCAAAATGGACGTATCAACCGAAGGTTGTTCGGAGTCCCGGATGAGATCCTGGACTTCACGAGGATCTCCGTAATGTTCTGGAGGTAAATATTGATATATTGGAGGTCCTATTTTGGTCACCGTAAAAGTTTCGGGCTCATTGGTAGTGTACGTGGAGTGCCGGGAGGGTGCCAGGGGACCACCGGGAGGGGTGTGACAATCCAAGAGCCTTATGGGCTGTGAGAGGAGGTATACCAGCCCTTGGTGGGCTGGCCGAAGCTTCTCTCAAAGGCCCATGCGGCTAGGAGAGGAGATAAAAGGTAAAAGACCTTTAAAAGGAAGGGAAGGAGGAGTCCTCCCAAAGTACTCCACCTTACCACAAGGGAAGGTGGACTCTTCCTTGGTTTGGCTGACCCCTTCTCCTTGGAGTAGGGGCCAAGGCTGCCTCCTCTCCTCTCCTCCTATATATACTAGAGGTTTTTGAGGGTTTTCAACATAGAAGTCAACCACGGCTGCCTCTACTTCTCTCTAGATCTGTTTCTCCTCTAGCCTAATTCGGCGGTGCTTAGGCAAAGCCCTGCTGGATTAGTTCACCACCACCACCGCCATGCCGACGTGCTGGAGAACTCATCTATCTCTCCGCCCCTCTTGATGGATCAAGAAGGCGGTGATTGATACGTCTCCAACGTATCTATAATTTTTGATGGTTTCATGCTATTATCTTGTCAAACTTTGGATGTTTTGCATGCCTTTTATATATTTTTTGGGACTAACTTATTAACTCAGTGCCAAGTGTCAGTTCCTATTTTTTCCATGTTTTTTACCCCTTTCAGAGGAGGATTTTGAAAGGAGTCCAAACGGAACGAAACTGCCATAAAGATTTTTTCTGGAACAGAAAAAGATCGGAGAGCCGGAGAATCAGGGCAGGGGCCTACCAGGGACCCCACAAGCCCTCATGGCGCGGCCAGTGGGGGAGGCCGCGACCCCTTGGCTTGTGGGCTCCCTGAGGCCCCTTTGCCCTAGGTTTTGCGCCTATATATCCCAAAAAAAATCCACCAAAAATCACGAGATCATCGAAAGTACTTTTCCGCCGCCGCAAGCTTCTGTCTCCGCAAGATCCCATATGGGGCACGTTCTGGTGCCCTGCCGGAGGGGGGATTCGGATACGGAGGGCTTCTTCATCAACACCATGACCCCTCCGATGATGCGTGAGTAGTTCACCATAGACCTACGGGTCAATAGCTAGTAACTAGATGGCTTCTTCTCTCTCTTGGATCTTCAATACAAAGTTCTCCATGATCTTCATGGAGATCTATCCGATGTAACCTTCTTCTGCGGTGTGTCTGTCGAGATGTGGTGAATTGTGGATTTATGATCAGATTATCTATGAATCTTATTTGAGTTTTCTGATCTCTCTTATGCATGATTTCATATCCTTGTAATTCTCTTCGAGTTTTGGGTTTTGTTTGGCCAACTAGATCTATGATTTTTGCAATGGGAGAAGTGCTTGGTTTTGGGTTCATACCATGCGGTGACCTCACCCAGTGACAGAAGGGGCAGCGAGGCACGCATCATGTTGTTGCCATCAAGGGTAAAAAGATGGGGTTTTCATCATTGGTTTGAGATTATCCCTCTGTTCGTCATAAACTCAATACACTAGATGCATGCTGGATAGCGGTCGACATGTGGAGTAATAGTAGTAGATGCAGAAAGTATCGGTCTAGTTGTCTCGGACGTGATGCCTATATGTATGATCATTGCCTTAGATATCGTCATGACTTTGCGTGGTTCTATCAATTGCTCGACAGTAATTTGTTCACCCACCGTGATATTTCCTATTTTTAGAGAAGCCTCTAGTGAACACTATGGCCCCCGGGTCTACTCCACACCATATTTTCAGCCTTACACTTTTTACTTCGTTGCACTTTCCGCCTTCAGATCTCACTTTGCAAACAATCTTGAAGGGATTGACAACCCCTTTGAAGCGTTGGGTGCAAGCTCGTTTGTGTTTGCGCAGGTACTCTGGACTTGACGAGACCCTCCTACTGATCGATACCTTGGTTCTCCAACTAAGGGAAATACTTACTGCTCCTTTGTTGCATTACCCTTTCCTCTTCAAGGGAAAAACCGACGCAAGCAAGTCTCTGATATGTCTCCAACGTATCTATAATTGTTTATGGTTTCATGCTATTATCTTGTCAGACTTTGGATGTTTTGCATGCCTTTTATATATTTTTTGGGACTAACTTATTAACTCAGTGCCAAGTGCGAGATCCAGTTTTTCCATGTTTTTGACCCCTTTCAGAGGAGATTTTGAAACGGAGTCCAAACGGAATAAAATCCCCGAAAAGAATTTTTCCATAACTTAAGAAGATCAGGAGACTTGAGAACCAAGGCAGGGGGGGCCCAGGGGCCCCACAAGCCCTCACCACGTGGCCAGGGGGGAGGTCGCGGCCCACAGGCTTTTGGGCCCCCTGGACGCCCTTTCCCCTAGGGGTTGCGCCTATATATTCCCTAAAAATCCCAAAAAAATGAGGATATCATCGAAAGTACTTTTCCACCACCGCAAGATTTTGTCTCCGCAAGATCCCATATGGGGCACGTTCTGGTGCCCTGCCGGAGGGGGGATTCTAACACGGAGGGCTTCTTCATCAACACCATGACCTCCCCGATGATGCGTGAGTAGTTCACCATAGACCTACGGGTCCATAGGTAGTAACTAGATGGCTTATTCTGTCTCTTGGATCTTCAATACAAAGTTCTCCGTGATCTTCATGGAGATCTATCCGATGTAATCTTCTTTTGCGGTGTGTTTGTCGAGATCCGATGAATTGTGGATTTATGATCAGATTATCTATGAATCTTATTTGAGTTTCCTCTGATCTCTCTTATGCATGATTTCATATCCTTGTAATATTCTTCGAGTTGTGGGTTTTGTCTGGCCAACTAGATCTATGATTCTTGCAATGGGAGAAGTGCTTGGTTTTGGGTTCATACCGTGTGGTGACCTCACCCAGTGACAGAAGGGGTAGCGAGGCACGCATCATGTTGTTGCCATCAAGGGTAAAAGGATGGGGTTTCCATCATTGGTTTGAGATTATCCCTCTACATCATGTCATCTTGTTTAAGGCGTTACTCTGTTTGTCATGAACTCAATACACTAGATGCATGCTGGATAGCGGTCGATGTGTGGAGTAATAATAGTAGACGTAGAAAGTATCGGTCTACTTGTCTCGGACGTGATGCCTATATGTATGATCATTGCCTTAGATATCATCATGACTTTGCACGGTTCTATCAATTGCTCGACAGTAATTTGTTCACCCACCGTGATATTTGCTATTTTGAGAGAAGCCTCTAGTGAACACTATGGCCCCCGGGTCTACTCCACACCATATTTTCAGCCTTACACTTTTTACTTTGTTGCACTTTCTGCCTTTAGATCTCACTTTTTAAACAATCTTGAAGGGATTGACAACCCCTGTGAAGCGTTGGGTGCTAGCTTGTTTGTGTTTGCGCATGTACTCTGGACTTGACGAGACCCTCCTTCTGGATTGATACCTTGGTTCTCAAACTAAGGGAAATAATTACTGCTCCTGTGCTGCATCACCCTTTCCTCTTCAAGGGAAAAACCAACGCAAGCCCAGTCTCCGTCAACTGTCAATTCCTGGCGCTGTTGTCTCGGGCCGTAGCAGAAGAATTTCTGGCGCCATTGCCGGGGAGGAAGATCAAGTCAAGAACTCATCCAAGTAGGTGTCGCAAACTCATCTCTTGTAGTTACTTTGTTTGCCAGTTGCCTCTCGTTTTCCTCTCCCCCACTTCACAATTTGCCTTTTTCGTTCGCCTTTTTATTCGCCCTTTTTTCCACGCTTTCTCTTTGTTTTCTTGTGTGCTTGCTTGCTTGCCGAAGTCACCATAAATGAAAACACCAAACTTTGTGACTTCTCGAATACTTATAATAATGATTTTATTAGTACTCCGATTGCTCCCACCACTAGTGTCACGCCCAAGATGCGACCCTATCCTCAATTTGGCACGAGGGCCTCGTCAGGGATAGAAGCGCATCTCATCATGTTGCAAGAATGGATATCGTTACAAGTACATGTACTAAAAAGGAGAGATATATATTTAGAATTGGCTTACACTCGCCACAAGCTACATCAGAGTCACAGCAGTACAATACATAATCATCATGAATAAGAGCAGGGTCCCACTACAAAACAAACGAGAAAATAAGAACGACGTCCATCCTTGCTATCCCAGGCTGCCGACCTCGAACCCATCCTAGATCGATGATGAAGAAGAAGAAGAAGAAGCAACTCCAAATGAACAATCAATGCGCTCGTGTCAATAACCTTTACCTATACTTGCAACTGGTGTTGTAGTAATCTGTGAGCCACAGGGGACTCAGCAATCTCATTTCCAATGGTATCAAGACTAGCAAAGCTTAATGGGTGAGGTAAAGTTAAGTGGTGAGGTTGCAGCAGCGGCTAAGCATATATATCTGGTGGCTAATCTTACGAGTACAAGAAATAAGAGAGGGAAGATCTACGCATAATGGACGTGAACTACTGATGATCAAATAAATGATCCTGAACTCCTACCTACGTCAGGCATAACCCCATCATGTCCTCGATCGGAGAAGGCACTCACGAAAGAGACAGTCACAGTTACGCACACAGTTGGCATATTTTAATCAAGTTAACTTCAAGTTATCTAGAACCAGTGTTAAACAAAGTTTCCACGTTGCCACATAATCGCGTGCACGGCTTTCCGAAAAGATTCAACCCTGCAGGGGTGCTCCAACTAGGCCATCACAAATTACCACAAGCCGCATAGAAATCCTCAATCACGAAGCTCATGATCTCGTTAGATTCCCTGGTGGAAAACCTCAACTCTGAGATTACCCAAAGCATCACCAGAATCCCGATGCACAAGATATTCCGTCAAAGGTAAAACTAGTCCAGCAAGGCCGCCCGACGTGCCGACGAAACCGATAGGAGACGCGTATCTCGTTCTCAGGACACGACGGATGAGTGATGGTTACCACGCCAAACGCCGAGTTGCCCCAGGTAGCGTTAATAAGCTGCTCTGTTTTGGACCAACACTCATGAGGAGCACTCGCCCGGGGGTTGATTAAATTCCTCGGGTTAATTACTCCCTATGCAGTTCATTAGTTATTAGGCAAATGTAGTACCAAAGTTGGGCCTTGCCAGACCAGCTTTAATTTAAAACAAATTATCAAGGGGGTCCCCATAACAACCCCGATCGTGTTAGGAGCGCTCAATTATGGAACATAACACCAGTAGCCGAAACTAAGGGGGCAAAGGTGGAACAAACCACCAGGCTAGAAAAGGCCGAGCCTTGCACCTTTTACCAAGTATATAGGTGCATTAAATTAAATAGCATTAATATGGTGATATGACAAGGAATCCATGTTTTCACATGGAAGCAACTACACGTGCAACTAGCAACGCTAACAACATGGTTAAGCAAGTAGTAACATATCCAATCAGTGGTTTGCTAGGTTGAACAGGTTGAAGGTTTTCATGGCATTGTCGAGAGGCTGATATTTAACATGTGGTAGGCAACAAGACATAATCGATAGCACCGAAATAACTAGCATGGCAATGATAGTAATGGTATCTGGGGAAATGGTCATCTTTCCTGAGATCCCGCTTGGAAGAAGAACAACTCCGTGAAGTCGGCAAACCAACGTAGTCGAACGGGTCCTCACATTCCGACACGCTTGCGGAACTCTATCGAGACGGAGCAAACCGAAAACAAGCATCAACATAGATGTTCACCACACGATGCACAACATGATGCACAACCTACTATGATGCATGATCAGATCAAAGATGCAAGGCTTGGCAATTCACCTCACTCAAACACTACACATTAAGTGAAGCTCGAATGTAATGATTTACATATTGACGAAACTCCACATTTAATTATTTAGTTCACTCCCGTTTATTTACATGCAATATTAAAATGTTGGTAACACATGGCAAGGGGTGAAGCGGTGATTCTACATGTCATCCTAGTCGCTTAACACAAGAAACATGCTACACAAGATATTATGCCATGAATGCGTCATGCATGCTAGTTACAACACGGGCAAGAAGAGAAAGAAGCATGTGTCGCCACGGCGAGCGAAAGGGAACCATGGCGGCAAAACGGAAACGATGCCACGACAACGTTCCTATCCCGATAACTCAACGAGAAATCGGTGCCAACGTATTGGAAGCGTGTGCGTGACAAGCCAAATAAAGCTGGGGTGATCCCGTTTATCGGGTTCCCATGCGTCGGGGGTACAACAAAAGAGGGTCAACATGCAACGGGCAACCTACATAGGCGCAAACATATGGGTACATCTCATACATCACATGCACACGGTTCACGACAACATTCCAACGATATACCTTCGAAGCGTGCATTCGGGAGGATCGGTTCGTTGCAGCAAAGGAGAACATGGGTCATCGTGGACGTCGTGGAAGTCGTGGTACTCGCGTCTCGTCGATGGTAGTCGTACTCTTGGCGTCGGTACACGGGCCTTCTCGCCGGTTGTCGTACACTAGGCGTCGGAAGACGGGTCTTCGGCGACGGTAACCAGCGAGAGCAGCAACATATAGCAGCTTACGCGATAAGCAACAGCAGCTAGCAATTAATTAGACATTTGGTGGCTGCAAACAAGCAGCAAGTAGCATAGCAAGCAGCTAGCAACAACATTAGCAAGCAGGCAGGCAACAACGGTAGGCAGCAACGCCAGCAGGCAACGCAAGCAACGGCGGCAACTGCAGGCACACAGCAGCCAACATCTACAACAACTAGCAACTACCTAGAAGAAGCTTCTAGCCTCAGCGGTAGCACAAGTACCAGCAACAGCAAACAGCACGCAGCAGCAGCTATCGACGGGCAAAAATAAGCATGCACCAACAACATCAGGTGGCAACAGCTATCGACAGCGGTAGCAGGTACGAGGAGGAGGCCGGGGCCTGGAGGGACTAGCCATGGCGAGGAGAACGGCCGGCGGGGCCCTGGCGGCCATGGCGGAGGTCGTGCGGAGGAGGGGGAGGACGACGCACAGGGGCGAGCAGGCGGCGGGGAGAGGCCAAGGGCTGCTCGGCGCTGGCATCTCGCAGGGCTCGTGGCGCGGGGAACCTCCTTCAACGGGAGGCACGGCAGAGCGCAGTGCGGCGGGCTGGCGAGCTGCTGGCGGCGGGCATGGCGGCTGGCGCGCGGGGTGGAGCAGCTCGAGGGGAACGCGACGAGGCGAGCACGGCGGGCGCGCGAGATCAGCGGCCGGCTCGGGCACCATGGGGAGGACCTCGGGGTCCCTTGCAGCAGGCGAGCGGGGCGAGCACGGGAGGCCAGGGGCGAACGAGGGCGGTGGCGGCGGTGGAACTAGCGGCTGCGGCCGGAGGGAGCGAGGGCGGCGCGCGGGGTGGAGCACGGCGGCAGGCGCAGCGCGGGGGAGACGGCGCAGGGAGATGAGAGGGGATCGGCCGAGGAGCTGCGACACACGGGAGGACGAGAGGGATCAGGACGGGGAGCCTCCCATGTCGCTAGGGTTGGAGCCGGGTGGGCCGACTGGGCCTTGGAAGGTGGCACAAGGGCTGAGCCTCTCTTTCCTTCCTGAAAAAAGAAAAAAAATAGCATGTTAAAAGAAAAAGAAAGGAACAAATAAAATAAAATACCACAACCAAAAGGATAAGAAATTTTTAACTAAAACATAAATACTTTTAGTCTCCTTAAAACATGCCCCAATAAATAAAAATAGATTGGGATTTTTTAACGAATAAAATAAAGCTCTTTTAAAGGGAAAAAGGGAGACTCTGTTTTAATTAAAACAAAAGAATAAATAAAGAAAAACCAAAGGGGTTGCCTCCACCTTTAATGAAATGATTTTTTAAGATAAGACGAACTTTTTATTGGGGTCAAAACTAAAACTTGAACGCAGCCACAAAACAAAATAAGAGGGGAGAGAAGGTTTTTATGTCCTCGGTGCAACAGGGTTTTGAAGTGGCCTTATTGCACCCACTCTCATCACACCGACAACACATTGCCACACTCGCAAGGCACTAACACTCCAACAACAAGGAGCAACAAGCAACACAGACAAAGAACACAGTTGACATGATGCCATGCATGATGCCATGACGGCAACGGAAATAAAGGGGAATCTTTTGGGGCGTCGGCATCGGGTTGTCACAACTAGTGCGGAGTCATACGAAATCAATGCCGCTTTGCTGAATTTTGTTATGAAAGAGCAATTCTCCGGCCATCGTAGTGAAGATGTCGCATCCCATCTCAATACCTTCATTGAGCTTTGCGATATGCAAAAGAAGAGATATGTGGATAATGACGTGATTAAATTGAAGCTTTTTTCCTTTCTCGTTGCGAGATCGCGCAAAAACTTGGTTTTCTTCTTTGCCCAAAAATAGTATCGATTCTTGGGATAAGTGCAAAGATGCTTATATATCCAAGTATTTTCCGTCGTCTAAGACTATTTCTCTCCGTAATGATATCATGAATTTCAAGCAACTTGATAATGAACATGTTGCACAATCTTGGGAGAGAATGAAATTAATGATTAGAAATTGTCCCGCTCATGGCTGGAGTCTTTGGATGATTATTCAAATCTTTTACGCTGGCTTGAATTTCGCTTCTAGAAATATCTTGGACTCCACCTCAGGTGGAACATTCATGGAAATCACGTTAGGGGAAGCCACAAAGCTCCTAGACAACATCATGACAAACTACTCTCAGTGCCACACTCAAAGGTCACCTACTAGTAAGAAGGTACACGCTATAGAAGAAATTAACTTGTTGAGTGCTAAGATGGACGAGTTAATACATTTAGTTGCTAGTAGAAGTGCTCCTTTGGATCCTAATGATATGCCCTTGTCTTCTTTGATTGAGAGTAGCAACGCTAGCTTGGACGTTAATTTTGTTGGTAGGAATAACTTTGGCAACAACAATGCTTTTAGAGGAAACTATGTTCCTAGGCCTTTTCCTAGTAACTCCTCTAATAATTTTGGCAACTCCTACAACAATACTCATGGAAATTACAATAAATTATTTTCTGATCCAGAGAGTAATATCAAAGAGTTCATCAACTCTCAAAAGATTTTCAATGCGTTCATAGAGGAAAAGCTACTCAAAATTGACGATTTGGCTAAGAGCATTGATAGAATGTCTAGTGATGTTGATGCTTTGAAAGTTAGATGTGCTCCTCCCAAAATCAACATGGATGAAACTTTGAAAGCTATGTGTATTTCCATGATTGACAGCCAAGAAAGAACCACCCAAATTCATGCTAGACATGAATGGCTTAAAAAAGCGTGATCTCGTGAGGAGAATCACGAAGATCTTAAAGTGCTTGGTGTGACTCCCATTGAATATTTGTTTTCTTGTGTCAAACCTAATGATTATGGGGCTGGATATGAATCCACTTTGGTTGAAAAGTGCCCCAAAGATTCGGAGTCCATCTATCTTGATGCTAAAAGCATTGAAAGTGGAGTAGAAGATGTTAAAACTTTGAGTAGTATTGAAATTACTACCGTGGATTTCAGGGAATTCAATTATGATAGTTGCTCCTTGATTGAATGCATTTCTTTGATGCAATCTATGTTAAACTCTCCACACGCTTATAGCCAAAACAAGGCCTTTACCGATCATATCGTCGAAGCTATGATAAAATATCTTGAAGAGAAACTTGAATTGGAAGTCTCTATCCCTAGAAAGCTTCATGATGAGTGGGAACCTACCATCAAAATGAAAATAAAAAACTATGAGTGCAATGCTTTGTGTGATTTGGGTGCTAGTGTTTCTGCGATTCCAAAGTCTTTATGTGATGTTCTGGGTTTTAATGAGATTGAAGAGTGTTCTCTTAATTTGCATCTTACTGACTTTACTGTCAAGAAACCCATGGGAAGGATCAATGATGTTCTTATTATTGCAAATAGGAACTATGTACCCGTGGATTTCATTGTGCTTGACATTGATTGCAATCCTACATGCCCTATTATTCCTGGTAGACCTTTTCTAAGGTCTATCGGTGCTATCATCGATATGAAGGAAGGGGATATTAGATTTGAAATTCCTTTAAGGAAGGGCATGGAACACTTTCCTAGAAATAAATAAGATTGCCTTATGAATCCATGATGAGGGCCACTTATGGTTTGAGCACCAAAGACGACGATACGTGATTCTATCACTTTTATGCCTAGCTAAGGGCGTTAGACAATAGCGCTTGTTGGGAGGCAACCCAATGAATTTATCTTTTTATTTCTGTTTTGTTGCGTCCACACTATCAAAATTCTGTTGTGATTGTGTTTTTTGTGTTTCTTTTTGTGTTTGAGCCAAGCAAAACCTTTCAGACTAGTCTTGGTAATGGTTGTTTGATCCTGCTGGAAAAAGATAGAAACTTTTCGCTCACGAGATGATTTTTCATTTTTATTAAGAAAGAGCTTTTGAGTTTATTCTTTTTTCTGCTGGTTGATATGCCTTTAGCCCAGGCCGTCGTAATTTTTCAGAATTGTTTAGGTACCAGAAGTATACGAAGTATACATATTGCTACAGACTAGTCTGTTTGTGACAGATTCTGTTTTTGTTGAGTTGGTTGCTTGTTTTGATGAAACTATGGGTAGTATCGGAGGGTACTAGCCATGGAAAAGTGAGAATACAGTAGCCCACACCAATATAGATAGAATTCAAATTTTCTACAGTACCAAAAGAAGTGGTAGTTTGTTTTCTTGTGCTAATGTTATCACGAGTTTCTGTTTAACTTTTGTGTTGTGAAGTTTTCAAGTTTTGGGTGAAGTTCTCATGGACAAAGAGATAAGGAGTGGAAAGAGATCAAGATTGGGGATGCCCAAGGCATCCCAAGCCAAATTCAAGGGCACCAAAAAGCCTAAGCTTGGGGATGCCCCAGGAAGGCATCCCCTCTTTCGTCTTCAATCCATCGGTAACATTACTTGGAGCTATATTTTTATTCACCACATGATATGTGTTTTGCTTGGAGCGTCTTGTATCTTAGGAGTCTTTTCTTTTTTTTGTGTCACAATCATCCTTGCTGCACACCTTTTTGAGAGAGAGAGACATGCACTCATTGTGATTTTTCTAGAATGCTCATAGTGCTTCACTTATATCTTTTGAGCTAGATACTTTTGCTCTTTGTGCTTCACTTATATCTTTTAGAGCACGGCGGTGCGTGATTTGGTAGTTGGCTTATGCTATGAAAGTAGTCCCAAATGTATAGGTACCCAAAGAGGATGCAACAATTTCCATCTTCATGTGCATTGAGTAGAAAGAGAAGTTTTGATTCCTCTCAATTAGTTTTGAGACATGGATTTGGTAATATTAAGAGCTATGTTAGTAGGGTGTTGTGAATCTAGAAATACTTGTGTTGAAGTTGGTGATTCCCGTAGCATGCACGTATGGTGAACCGCTATGTTAGGAAGTCGGAGCATAATTGATCTATTGATTGTCATCCTTTGTGTTGAGGTCGGGACCGCGCGATGGTTAACACCTACCAACCCTTCCCCTAGGAGTATGCGTTTAGCACTTTGTTTTGATTACTAATAAAAACTTTCGCAACAAGTATGTGAGTCCTTCATGACTAACGTGAGTCCATGGTATAGATGCACTTTCACCTTCCACCATTGCTAGCATCTCTAATGCCGCGCAATTCTCGCCGGTGCACAAACCCACCATATGCCTTCCTCAAAACAACCACCATACCTACCTACTATGGCATTTTCATAGCCATTCCGAGATATATTGCCATGCAACTCCCATCGTTCCGTCTCATGCCTTGTGCCATCACTCTCATATTGCCATTGCATGATCGTAAGATAGCTAACAAGATGTTTCAACGTCATACGCCATGCTAGATCGTTGCACATCCCGGTACACTGTCGAAGGCATTTCCTATAGATTCATCATCATTTTGAGCTGTAAGTAAATAAAAGTGTTATTATCATAATTATTAGAGCATTGTCCCATGTGAGGAAATAAAAAAAAGGCCAAATATCCCAAAAATAAATAAATAAAGAAAAAAAAAGAGGCCTAAGAGCCCAATTGAAAAAGAGAGAAAAAGAGAGAAGGGACAATGCTACTATCTTTTTCCACACTTGTGCTCCATAATAGCACCATGTTCTTCATGATTGAGAGCTTCTTGCTTTGTCACTACCATATGCTAGTGGGAATATTCATTATATAACTTGGCTTGTATATTCCAATGACAGGCTTCCTCAAAATTGCCCTAGGTCTTCGTGAGCAAGCAAGTTGGATGCACACCCACTAGTTTTCCTTTTGAGCTTTCACATACTTATAGCTCTAGTGCATCTCTTGTATGGCAATCCCTAATCACTCACATTGATATCTATTAATGGGCATCTCCATAGCCTTTTGATACGCCAAGTCAATGTGACCATCTCCTCCTTTTTGTCTCACAACCACCACCACACTCTATTCCACTTATAGTGTTATATCCATGGCTCACGCTCATGTATTGCGTGATAGTTATAAAAGGTTTGAGAAAGTAAGTGTGCGAAAACAATTACTTGGCCAATAATGGGGTTGTGCATGATTTACATTAGTTGTGTGAGGATGATGTAGCATAGCCAGACTATATGATTTTGTAGGGATAACTTTCCTTGGCCTTGTTATTTTGAAAGTTCATGATTCCTTTGCTAGTTTGCTTGAAGTATTATCGTTTTCATGTCAATAGAAAACTATTGTTTTGAATCTTACGGATCTGAACATTCATGTCACGTGAAAGAAGTTGCAAAGGACAACTATGCTAGGTAGCATTCCACATAAAAAATTCATTCTTTATCACTTCCCTACTCGAGGACGAGCAGGAGTTAAGCTTGGGGATGCTTGATACATCTCCAACGTATCTTTAATTTTTGATGGTTTCATGCTATTATCTTGTGAGACTTGGATGTTTTGCATGCCTTTTATATCTTTTTTGGGACTAACTTATTAACTCAGTCCAAGTGCTAGTTCCTGTTTTTTCCATGTTTTTGACCCCTTTCAAAGGAAATTTTGAAACGGAGTCCAAACGGAATAAAATCCCCGAAAAGAATTTTTCCGTAACGGAAGAAGATCATGAGACTTGAGAGCCAAGGCAGGGGGGGCCCAGGGGCCCCACAATCCCTCACCCCACGGCCAGGGGGGAGGCCGCGGCCCACGGGCTTGTGGGCCTCCTTGACGCCTTTCGCCCTAGGGGTTGCGCCTATATATTCCCTAAAAATACCAAAAAAATGAGGAGATCATCGAAAGTACTTTTCCGCTACCGCAAGCTTGTGTCTCCGCAAGATACCATCTGGGGCACTGTCTAGAGTATTACTAGCGTAGTGAATGACATTCAACTTCTTGTCAACTCTTTGTCCTAGAACAGCACCAACATCATAATCACTAGCGTCACACATGATTTCAAAGGGCAAGTTCTAGTCAGGTGGTTGAACAATAGGTGCGGTTATTAAAGCCTTCTTAAGTATTTCAAAGGCTTCCTCACAATCCTCATCAAAAACAAAAGGAAAATCCTTCTGCAAGAGGTTGGTAAGAGGCCTAGAAATCTTAGAGAAGTCTTTAATGAACCTTCTATAGAAACCAGCATGACCTAGGAAACTTCGTATACCTCTGATATCTGTGGGGCAAGGCATTTTCTCAATTGCATCAACCTTAGCCTTATCACTTCAATGCCTCTTTCAGAGATTTTGTGTCCTAAGACGATACCTTCATTAACCATAAAGTGGCACTTCTCCCAATTCAAGACGAGGTTGGTTGCTTCGCATCTCTGTAAGATTCGATCAAAGTTGATGAGGCAATCATCAAAGGAAGACCCGTAAACGGAGAAGTCATCCATGAAAACCTCGACGATCTTTTCACAAAAGTCAGAGAATATAGCCATCATACATATTTGGAAGGTGGCAGGTGCATTACATAAGCCAAAAGGCATACGTCTATAGGCAAAGGTACCGAAAGGGCAGGTGAAAGTGGTTTTCTCTTGATCAGATTGTGCAACAGGTATTTGCGAGAAACCTGAATAACCGTCTAGAAAGAAGAAGTGTGTGTGCTTTGATAGCCTTTCTAGCATTTGGTCGATAAACGGCAAAGCATAATGATCTTTCCTGGTTGCCTTGTTCAGTTTCCGGAAGTCTATCACCATTCTATAGCCGGTAATAATCCTTTGTGGGATTAGTTCATCCTTATCATTAGGAACGACGGTGACACGTCCCTTCTTAGGTACGCAATGTACTGGACTTACCCAATCACTATGAGCAACAAGATAAATGATTCCTGCTTCCATAAGCTTTAATATTTCTTTTCTAACAACCTCTTTCATCTTAGGATTTAATCTCCTTTGATGATCAGCAACTGGTTTAAAGTCAGGATCGGTTTTAATCTTGTGCTGACATGGAGTAGGACTAATACCCTTAAGATCATCAAGAGTATATCCAATAGCAGCGCGGTGCTTCCTCGGAGTTTTTAGTAACTTCTTCTCTTCGCGCTCTGAGAGGAGAGCACTAATAATGACAAGATATATCTCCTTCTCGTCAAGATAGGCATACTTAAGAGTAGCAGGCAACTATTTAAGCTCGAACACACGATCACCCTTTGGTGGGGGAGGATCCCCAAGCAGTTCAACAGGCAGATTATTCTTGAGAATAGGATATTGTTCTAAGAAGATTTTATCTATCTCATCTCTCTCCTCCATATGCATATCATTTTCATGCTCAAGCAGATATTGCTCTAAAGGATCCGTAGGAGGTACGGCAATAGAGGCAAGAGCAATGATTTCATCTCTACCAGACGACTCTCTTTCATGGGTTTGTCTTCCAAACTTGGAGAAGTTAAATTTATGAGACACACCCTCGAAACTTACTGTGACGGTCTTCTTAATGCAATCAATGTGAGCATTGACAGTGTTGAGAAACGGTCTACCAAATATGATGGGACAAAAGCTATCTTGTGCAGTACCAAGGACGAGGAAATCAGTAGGATACTTCGTCTTACCACACAGGACTTCTACGTCTCTCACAATTCCCAGAGGGCGGATAGTGTCTCTATTAGCTAGGGTAATAGTGACATCAATGGGTTCTAACTCAGCATGTGCAATCTCATCTTTGATTTCATCATATAGAGAACGGGGTATTGCACTAACACTAGCTCCCATATCACATAAACCATGGTAACAGTGATCTCCTATCTTAACAGAAACAACGGGCAGGCCAACTATAGGTCAGTGCTTGTCTTTCGCGTGAGGTTTAGCAATTCTAGCGGAGTCCTCACAGAATTTAATAACATGCCCATCTATGTCTTCGGCTAAGAGATCTTTGATAATAGCAGCACTAGGTTCAACTCTAATCTCCTCAGGGGGTGCAAGTGGTCTAATGTAACCCCTACGTATCACAGTTGGAGCTTTAGAATAATCCTTTATCCTAGCAGGATATGGTGGTTTCTCAGTGTAAGCACAAGGAACAACAGGATTACTAAAAGCAATGACTTTCTCCTCAACTAGATTGGTTTTGGCTATGTTGCTTTCTGCAGGAGGATGATATTTAAACCACTTCTCTTTGGGAAGATCAACATGAGAAGCAAAAGATTCACATAGAGAAGCTACTATCTCAGAGTCAAGTCCATACTTAGCGCTAAAATCTCTAGAAGTGTTTGTCTCAACAAAAGATTTAACACAATCAAACTGGAAATTCATACCAGACTCCTTACCTTCCTCCAGCTCCCAATCTTCAGAGTTGCGTTTGATTCTCTCCAATAAATTCCACTTGTGATCAATATCCTTCTTCATAAAAGAACCGGCACAAGAAGTGTCAAGCATGGTACGATCTTCATGAGAAAGCCGAGCATAAAAGTTTTGAGTGATGATTTCTCTCGAGAGCTCATGATTGGGGCATGAATATAGCATTTATTTAAGCCTCTCCCAAGCTTGAGCTATGCTTTCCCTGTCACGAGGCCAAAAGTTATAAATAAAGTTCCGATCACGATGTACTAAATGCATAGGATAGAACTTTTGATGAAATTCCAATTTCAACCGATTGTAGCCCCATGATCCAGTATCATCACATAGCCTATACCATGTCAACGCCTTATCCTTCAAAGATAAAGGAAAGACTTTCTTCTTTACCTCATCCTCGGGCAAACCTGCAAGCTTAAATAAACCACAAACTTCATCTACATAGATAAGATGCAAGTCTGGATGTGAAGATCCATCTCCTGTGAAAGGATTAGCCAGCAGTTTCTCAATCATACCCAAAGGAATTTCATAAAAGATATTTTCAGTAGGTACCTCCGGTTGAGGAGCAACTCCTCGTGCCTCCGTTCGTGGTGAAGATACCCCGAATAAACTCCTCAAAGGAATAGTTTCCATAGTGACAAGTGACAGTACATTTCAGCACGGTATATAAATGTTTCCTTACCAATTTCCACTTACCAAAGGCGCTTCACTCCCCGGCAACGGTGCAAAAAAAGAGTCTTGATGACCCACAAGTATAGGGGATCAATCGTAGTCCTTTCGATAAGTAAGAGTGTCGAACCCAACGAGGAGCAGAAGGCTCGGATAAATGGATTTCAGCAAGGTAATAAGTGCAAGCATTGAAAGTAGCGGTAACAAGTGATTGTGTAGCGAGGTGAAACGTAGCAAGCAAAGAGTAACAAGTAACAAGTAATAGCAACGGTGCAGCAAGTGGCCCAATCCCTTTTGTAGCAAGGGACAAGCCTGAACAAAGTCTTATATGAGGAAAAACGCTCCCGAGGACAAACGGGAATTTCTGTCATGCTAGTTTCATCATGTTCATATGATTCGCGTTCGTTACTTTGATAGTTTGATATGTGGCTGGACCGGCGCTTGGGTACTGCCCTTACTTGGACAAGCATCCCAATTATGATTAACCCCTCTCGCAAGCATCCGCAACTACAAAATAAGAATTAATACAAAGTCTAACCAAAGCATTAAACTAGTGAAGCAAATCAGCCCCTCACGAAGCAACGCATAGACTGGGGTTTAAGCTTCTGTCACTCCAGCAACCCATCATCTACTTACAACTTCCCAATGCCTTCCTCTAGGCCCAAATATGGTGAAATGTTATGTAGTTGACGTTCACATAACACCACTAGAGGAAAAACAACATACAACATATCAAAATACCGAACGAATATCAAATTCACATGACTATTATTAACATGACTTATCCCATGTCCTCAGGAACAAAAGTAACTACTCACAAGACATAATAATAATCATGATCAGAGGTGTAATGAATTGCATCAAGGATCTGAACATAAACTCTTCCACCAAGTAATCCAACTAGCATCAACTACAAAGAGTAATCAACACTACTAGCAACCTTACAAGTACCAATCGGAGTTGCGAGACGAAGATTGATTACAAGAGATGAACTAGGGATTGGAGAGGAGATGGTTCTGATGAAGATGTTGATGAAGATGCCTCCCCTCCGACAAGAGGAGTGTTGGTGATGACGATGGCGATGATTTCCCCCTCCGGGAGGGAAGTTTCCTCGGCAGGATCGTCCTGCCGGAGCTCTAGATTGGATTTGCTCAAGTTCCGCCTCGTGGCGGTGGTGAAGCCACGAAAAAGCTCCCTTTTTATTTTTTCCAGACCATAACCCTTCATATACCAAAAGAGGGGAGCTAGTGGGCCGCCAGGCAGCCCACAAGCTTGCCGTGCGCCACCAGGGGTGGTGGTGGCGGAGTGGGGGCTTGTGGTGCCCTGGTGGCCCCCCTCCGGTAGTTCTTTCGCCCAATATTTTTTATATAATCCAGAAAAAATCCACATACCTTTTCAGGGCATTTGGAGATGTGTAGAATAGTGGACTAGGATTTGCTCCTTTTCCAATCCAGAATTCCAGCTGCCTGAATTCTCCCTCTTCAAATAAATCTTGCAAAATAAGAGAGAAAAGGCATAAATATGGTACCACAAGTAATATAACAGCCCAAAAAGCAATAAATATCAACATGAAAGCATGATGCAAAATGGACGTATCAAGCCTCATGGTGAATATGATATTTGCAATATTATTGAAAGTGGGTTTGGAGAAGTCATGACTTTAGTTGATGATAATCCCACTATTTTTGAAGAGCGTAAACTTTGCATGCATGTGGATCATGAAAATAATATCCTATGTGATAGTTACATTGTTGAATTGGAATATGATCTCACATGTAATTATTATGAGAGAGGAAAATATGGTGGTAGAAACTTTCATATCACTAAATCACCTCTCGTTATGTTGAGATTGCTATTGTCTCTTTCTTCTTCCTTGCATATGGTCGTTATTGGTTGTCTTGACAATCTGTTTTCCTATAAAATGCCTATGCATAGGAAGTATGTTAGACTTAGATGTGATTTTCACATGCTTTATGATGCTCTCGTTGTGCTTCAGTTCTTGTCTTTTGTGTGAGCATCATTGATTTATTATCAATGCCTAGCTAAGGTCGTTAAACAATAGCGCTTGTTGGGAGGCAACCCAATGAATTTATCTTTGATTTTTTGCTTTCTGTTTTGTTGCATCCACACCATCATAATTCTGTTATGATTGTGTCTTCTGTGTTTCTTTTTGTGTTTGAGCCAAGCAAAACCTTTATGACTAGTCTTTGTGATGGTTGTTTGATCCTGCTGGAAAAAGACAGAAACTTTCCGCTCACAAGTTGATTTTTCATTTTTATTCACAAAGAGCTTTTGGGTTGAATCTTTTTGCTGCTGGTTTATATGCCTTTTTCCCAGGCAATCGTAATTGTTCAGATTTTTTGAGGTACGAGAAGTATACGAAGTATACAGAATGCTACAGACAGGTCTGTTTTTGACAGATTCTGTTTTTGTTGAGTTGGTTGCTTGTTTTGACGAAACTATGGTTAGTATTGGGGGGTACTAGCCATGCAAAAGTGAGAATACAGTAGCCCAACACCAATATTGATAGAATTCAAGTTGGCTACATTACCCAAAGAAGTGGTAGTTTGTTTTCTTGTGCTAATATTATCACGAGTTTCTGTTTAAGTTTTGTGTTGTGAAGTTTTCAAGTTTTGGGTGGTGTTCTCATGGACAAAGAGATAAGGAATGGAAAGCGCTCAAGCTTGGGGATGCCCAAGGCATCCCAAGCCAAATTCAAGGACACCAAAAAGCCTAAGCTTGGGGATGCCCCGGGAAGGCATCCCCTGTTTCGTCTTCAATCCATCGGTAACATTACTTGGAGCTATATTTTTATTCACCACATGATATGTGTTTTGCTTGGAGCATCTTGTATCTTAGGAGTCTTTTCTTTTTGTTGTGTCACAATCATCCTTGCTGCACACCTTTTTGAGAGAGAGAGACATGCACTGATCGTGATTTTGCTAGAATGCTCATAGTGCTTCACTTATATCTTTTGAGCTAGATACTTTTGCTCTTTGTGCTTCACTTATATCTTTAGAGCACGGCGCTGCGTGATTTGGTAGTTGGCTTATGCTATGAAAGTAGTCCCAAATGTGATAGGTACCCAAAGAGGATGCAACAACCTCCATCTTCATGTGCATTGAGTAGAAAGAGAAGTTTTGATTCCTCTCAATTAGTTTTGAGACGTGGATTTGGTAATATTAAGAGCTATGTTAGTAGGGTGTTGTGAATCTAGAAATACTTGTGTTGAAGTTAGTGATTCCCGTAGCATGCACGTATGGTGAACCGCTATGTTAGGAAGTCGGAGCATAATTGATCTATTGATTGTCATCCTTTGTGTTGAGGTCGGGATCGCGCGATGGTTAACACCTACTAACCCTTCCCCTAGGAGTATGCGTTTAGCACTTTGTTTTGATTACTAATAAAAACTTCCGCAACAAGTATGTGAGTTCTTCATGACTAATGTGAGTCCATGGTATAGATGCACTTTCACCTTCCACCATTGCTAGCCTCAAAACGGCCACCATACCTACCTACTATGTCATTTTGATAGCCATTCCGAGAAATATTACCATGCAATTCCCACCATTCCGTCTCATGACTTGTGCCGTCACTCTCATATTTCCATTGCATGATCGTAAGATAGCTAGCGAGATGTTTCAATGTCATACGCGATGCTAGATCCTTGCACATCCCGGTACACTGTCGGAGGCATTTCGTATAGAGTCATCATCATTTTGAGCTTTGAGCTGTGAGTAAATAAAAGTGTGATGATCATCATTATTAGAGCATTGTCCCATGTGAGGAAATAAAAAAAAGCCCAAAGAGCCCAAAAATAAAAAAGAGAAAAAAGAGGCCCAAGAGCCGAAATAAAAAAAGAGAGAAAAAGAGAGAAGGGACAATGCTTCTATCCTTTTCCACACTTGTGCTTCATAGTAGCACCATGTTCTTCATGATTGAGAGCTTCTTGCTTTGTCACCACCATATGCTAGTGGGAATCTTCATTAAATAACTTGGCTTGTATATTCCAATGATAGCTTCCTCAAAATTGCCCTAGGTCTTCCTGAGCAAGCAAGTTGTATGCACACCCATTATTTCTCCTTTCGAGCTTTCACATACTTATAGCGCTAGTGCATCGATCGTATGGCAATCCCTACTCATTCACATTGATATCTATTAATGGGCATTTCCATAGCCCTTTGATATGCCGAGTCAATGTGACCATCTCCTCCTTTTTGTCTCACAACCACCACCACACTCTATTCCACTTATAGTGCTATATCCATGGCTCACGCTCATGTATTGCGTGATAGTTATAAAAAGTTTGAGAAAGTAAGAGTGCGAAAACAATTACTTGGCCAATACCGGGGTTGTGCATGATTTACATTAGTTGTGTGAGGATGATGGAGCATAGCCAGACTATATGATTTCGTAGGGATAACCTTCCTTGGCCTTGTTATTTTGAAAGTTCATGATTACCATGTTAGTTTGCTTGAAGTATTATTGTTTTCATGTCAATAACAAACTATTGTTTTGAATCTTACGGATCTGAACATTCATGTCACGTGAAAGAAGTTGCAAAGGACAACTATGCTAGGTAGCATTCCACATCAAAAATTAATTCTTTATCACTTCCCTACTCGAGGACGAGCATGAGTTAAGCTTGGGGATGATTGATACGTCTCCAACGTATCTATAATTTTTGATGGTTTCATGCTATTATCTCGTCAAACTTTGGATGTTTTGCATGCCTTTTATATATTTTTTGGGACTAACTTATTAACTCAGTGCCAAGTGCCAGTTCCTGTTTTTCCATGTTTTTGACCCCTTTCAGAGGAGGATTTTGAACGGAGTCCAAACGGAAGGAAACTGCCAAAAAGATTTTTTTCGTAACAGAAAAAGATCGGAGAGCCGGAGAATCAGGGCAGGGGCCCACCAGGGACCGCACAAGCCCTCATGGCACAGCCAGGGGGGAGGCTGCGGGCCCCTGGCTTGTGGGCTCCCTAAGGCCCCTTTGCCCTAGGTTTTGCGCCTATATATCCCCAAAAATTCCACAAAAATCAGGAGATCATCGAAAGTACTTTTCCGCCGCCGCAACCTTTTGTCTCCGCAAGATCCCATCTGGGGCACATTCTGGTGCCCTGCCGGAGGGGGGATTCGGATACGGAGGGCTTCTTCATCAACACCAAGACCTCTCCGATGATGCGTGAGTAGTTCACCATAGACCTACGGGTCCATAGCTAGTAACTAGATGGCTTATTCTCTCTGTTGGATCTTCAATACAAAGTTCTCCATGATCTTTATGCAGATCTTTCCGATGTAACCTTCTTTTGCGGTGTGTTTGTCGAGATCCGATGAATTGTGGATTTATGATCAGATTATCTATGAATCTTATTTGAGTTTCTTCTGATCTCTCTTATGCATGATTTCATATCCTTGTAATTCTCTTCGAGTTGTGGGTTTTGTTTGGCCAACTAGATCTATGATTCTTGCAATGGGAGAAGTGCTTGGTTTTGGGTTCATACCGTGCGGTGACCTCACCGAGTGACAGAAGGTGTAGCGAGGCACGCATCATGTTGTTGCCATCAAGGGTAAAAAGATGGGGTTTTCATCATTGGTTTGAGATTATCCCTCTACATCATGTCATCTTGCTTGAGGCGTTACTCTGTTCGTCATGAACTCAATACACTACATGCATGCTGGATAGCGGTCGATGTGTGGAGTAATAGTAGTAGATGCAGAAAGTATCGGTCTACTTGTCTCAGATGTGATGCCTATATGTATGATCATTGCCTTAGATATCGTCATGACTTTGCGCGGTTCTATCAATTGCTCGGCAGTAATTTGTTCACCCACCGTGATATTTGCTATTTTGAGAGAAGCCTCTAGTGAACACTATGGCCCCGGGTCTACTCCACACCATATTTTCAGCCTTACACTTTTTACTTCGTTGCACTTTCCGCCTTCAGATCTCACTTTGGAAACAATTTTGAAGGGATTGACAACCCCTTTGAAGCATTGGGTGCAAGCTCGTTTGTGCTTGCGCAGGTACTCTGGACTTGATGAGACCCTCCTACTCGATCGATACCTTGGTTCTCAAACTGAGGGAAATACTTACTGCTCCTTTGCCGCATCACCCTTTCCTCTTCAAGGGAAAAACCAACGCAAGCAAGTCTCCGTCAACGTGTCAATTTCTGGCGTTGTTGTTTGAGAAGTAGCAAGAAGAATTTCTGGCGTCGTTGCCGGGGAAGGACTTTTGTTGCCGTAGCAGTGATCGTCATCGAGTTGTACGTGTGCTGAACACGGAGGTGTCGTTCGTTTGGCACTAGATCGGGATGGGATCACGGGATGGATCATGATGAGATTGCGGGACGGCCTGCGATTTGAATCGCGAAGATGTTCCACTACATCAACCGCATTATATACGCTTCCGCTTAGCGATCTACAAGGGTATGTAGATTCACTTTCCCCTCTCGTAGATGATCATCACCATGAACAGGTACTGCGTGTGCGTAGGAATTTTTTTTCCCATGCAACGTTCCTCAATATTGGCATCATGAGCTAGGTTCATGCATAGATGATATCTCGAGTAGAAAACAAAAGAGTTTGTGGCCGTTGATGTTCAATTTTCTGCCCTCCTTAGTCTTTTCTTGATTCAGCGGTATTGTTGGATTGAAGCGGCCCGAACCAACATTACTCGTACGCTTATGAGAGACCGGTTCCATCGACTAACATGCAACTTCTTGCATAAAGATGACTGGCGGGTGCCTGCTTCTTCAATTTTAGTTGAATCGGATTTGACCGAGGTGGTCCTTGGAGAAGGTTAAATAGCAACTTGCATATCACCGTTGTGGTTTTGCGTAAGTAAGATGAGATCATACTAGATACCCATAGCAGCCACATAAAACATGCAACAACAAATTAGAGGACTTCTAACTTGTTTTTGCGGGGCGTGCATGTGATGTGATATGGCCAAAGACATGATATGATATATTGGATGTATGAGATGATTATGTTGTAATAGTTAAATATCGACTTGCACGTCGATGCTACACCAACCGACAGGAGCCATAGGGTTGATTTTAATTATTTTTGCGCTTGGAGATGCTTTGCTTTATCGCTAGTAGTAGCTTCAGTAGTAACATCATAGTTAGCGCGACAACCTCGATGGCAGCACAATGATGGAGATCATGATGATGGATATTATGGTGTGGCGCTGGTGACGATGGAGATCATGCGAGTGCTTCGATGAAAGAGATCAAGAAGCACAATTTCATGGCCATATCATGTCACTTATGATTTGCATGTAATGTTTATCCTTTTATACACCTTCTTTTGCTTAGGACGACGGTAGCATTATAAGGTGATGCCTCACTAAAACTTCAAGATAAAATTGTGTTCTCCCCGACTGTGCACCGTTGGGATACTTCATCATTTCGAGACACCACGTGATGATCGGGTGTGATAGACTCAATGTTCACATACAATGGGTGCAAAACAGTTGCACACACGGATGCTACTTCTCAAACTACAGCGCCAGAAATTGACACGTTGACGGAGACTGGGCTTGCGTTGGTTTTTCCCTTGAAGAGAAAAGGGTGGTGCAGCACATGAGCAGTAAGTATTTCCCTCAGTTTGAGAACCAAGATATCGATCCAGAAGGAGGGTCTCGTCAAGTCCAGAGTACATGCGCAAACACAAACAAGCTTGCACCCAACGCTTCAAAGGGGTTGTCAATCCCTTCAAGATTGTTTGCAAAGTGAGATCTGAAGGCGGAAAGTGCAACGAAGTAAAATGTGTAAGGCTGAAAATATGGTGTGGAGTAAATCCTGGGGGGCATAGTGTTCACTAGAGGCTTCTCTCAAAATAGCAAATATCACGGTGGGTGAACAAATTACTGTCGAGCAATTGATAGAACCGCGCAAAGTCATGACGATATCTAAGGCAATGATCATACATATAGGCATCACGTCTGAGACAAGTAGATCGATACTTTCTGCATCTACTACTATTACTCCACACATCGACCGCTATCCAGCATGCATCTAGTGTATTGAGTTCATGACGAACAGAGTAACGCCTTAAGCAAGATGACATGATGTAGAGGGATAATCTCAAACCAATGATGAAAACCCCATCTTTTTACCCTTGATGGCAACAACACGATGCGTGCCTCGCTATCTCTTCTGTCTCTAGGTCAGGTCATCGCACGGTATGAACCCAAAGCAAAGCACTTCTCCCATTGCCAGAACCATAGATCTCGTTGGCTAGACAAAACCCACAACTCGAAGAGAATTACAAGGATATGAAATCATGCATAAGAGAGATCAGAAGAAACTCAAATAAGATCCATAGATAATCTTATCATAAATCCACAATTCATCGGATCCCGACAAACACACCGCAAAAGAAGATTACATCGAATAGATCTCCATGAAGACCATGGAGAACTTTGTATTGAAGATCCAAGAGAGAGAAGAAGCCATATAGTTACTAGATATGGACCCGTAGGTCTATGGTGAACTACTCACACATCATCTGAGAGGTCATGGTGTTGATGAAGAAGCCCTCCGTATCCGAATCACCCCTCCGGCAGGGCACCAGAGCGTGCTCCAGATGGGATCTTGCGTAGATAGAAGCTTGCGGCGGCGGAAAAGTAATTTCGATGATCTCCTGATTTTTTTTGGGATTTTTAGGGAATTTATAGGCGCAACCCCTAGGGCAGAGGGCGCCCAGGGGGCCCACAAGCCTGTACGCCACGGCCTTCCCCCTAGCCGCGGGGTGGGGTTGTGGGGCCCCTGACGCACCCCTGCCTTGGCTCTCAAGCTTCCCGATCTTCTTCCGTTCCGGAAAAAATCTTTTCATGGATTTTCTTCCGTTTGGACTCCGTTTCAAAATCTCCTCTGGGATGTCAAAAACATGGAAAAAAATAGGAACTGGCACTTGGCACTGAGTTAATAAGTTAGTCCCAAAAAATATATAAAAGGCATGCATAATATCCAAAGTTTGACAAGATAATAGTATGAAACCATAAAAAATTATAGATACGTTGCAGACGTATCAAGCATCCCCAAGCTTAACTCCTGCTCGTCCTCGAGTAGGGAAGTGATAAAGAATGAAGTTTTGAAGTGGAATGCTAAGAAGCATATTTGTCCTTTGCAACTTCTTTCACGTGACATGACTGTTCAGATCCGTAAGATTTGAAACAATAGTTTGCTATTGACATGAAAACAATAATAATTCAAGCAAACTAGCAAGGTAATCATGAACTTTCAAAATAACAAGGCCAATGAAAGTTATCCCTGCAAAATCATATAGTTTGGATATGCTCCGTAACCCTCACACAACTAATGTAAATCATGCAGAACCCCGGTATTGGCCAAGTAATTGTTTTCGCACTCTTACTTTCTCAAACTTTTTATAACTATCACGCAATACATGAGCGCGAGCCATGGATACACCACTATAGGTGGAATAGAGTGTGCTGGTGGTTGTGAGACAAAAAGGAGGAGATGGTCACATTGACTCGGCATATCAAAGGGTTTTGGAGATGCCCATTAATAGATATCAATGTAAATGAGTAGGAATTTCCATACAAGAGTTGCACTAGAGCTATAAGTATGTGGAAGCTCAAAAGGAGAACTAGTGGGTGTGCATCCAACTTGCTTGCTCACGAAGACCTAGGGCAATTTTGAGGAAGCCCATCATTGGAATATACAAGCCAAGTTATATAATGAAGATTCCCACTAGCATATGGTAGTGACAAAGCAAGAAGCTCTCAATCATGAAGAACATGGTGCTATCATGAAGCACAAGTGTGGAAAAAGGTAGTAGCATTGTCCCTTCTCTCCTTTTCTCTCTTTTCTCTTTTTTCATTTGGGCTCTTAGGCCTCTTTTTTATATATATTCTCGGCCTCTTTAGCCTCTTTTTTTTATTTCCTCACATGGGACAATTCTCTAATAATGATGATCATCACACTTTTATTTACTCACAACTCAAAATGATCATGATGACTCCATAGGGAATGCCTCCGGCAGTGTACCGGGATGTGCAACGATCTAGCAAGGCGTATGACGCTGAAACATCTCGCTAGCTATCTTATGATCATGCAATGGCAATATGAGAGTGACGGCACAAGTCATGAGACGGAACAGTGGGAGTTGCATGGCAATATATCTCGGAATGGCTATGAAAATGCCATAGTAGGTAGGTATGGTGGCTGTTTTGAGGAAGGAATTTAGTGGGTTTGTGCACCGGTGAAAATTGCGCGGCACTAGAGAGGCTAGAAATGGTGGGAGGTGAAAGTGCATCTATACCATGGACTCACATTAGTCATGAAGAACTTACATACTTGTTGCGGAAGTTTTTATTAGTAATCGAAACAAAGTGCTAAACGCATACTCCGAGGGGAAGGGTTGGTAGGTGTTAACCATCGCGCGATCCCGACCTCAACACAAAGGATGACAATCAATAGATCAATTATGCTCCGACTTCCTAACATAGCGGTTCACCATACGTGCATGCTACGAGAATCACTAACTTCAACACAAGTATTTCTACATTCACAACACCCTACTAACATAGCTCTTAATATTACCGAATCCACGTCTCAAAACTAATTGAGAGGAATCAAAACTTCTCTTTCTATTCAATGCACATGAAGAGGGAGGTTTTTGCATCCTCTTTGGGTATCTATCACCTTTGGGACTACTTTCATAGCATAAGCGAAGTACCAAATCACGCACCGCCGTGCTCTAAAGATATAAGTGAAGCACAAGAGCAAAAGTATCTAGCTCAAAAGATATAAGTGAAGCACTATGAGCATTCTAGCAAAATCACGATGAGTGCATGTCTCTCTCTCTCAAAAAGGTGTGCATCAAGGATGATTGTGACACAACAAAGAGAAAAGACTCCTAAGATACAAGACGCTCCAAGCAAAACACATATCATGTGGTGAATAAAAATATAGCTCCAAGTAATGTTACCGATGGATTGAAGACGAAAGAGGGGATGCCTTCCCGGGGCATCCCCAAGCTTAGGCTTTTTGGTGTCCTTGAATTTGGCTTGGGATGACTTGGGCATACCCAAGCTTGAGCTCTTTCCACTCCTTATCTCATCGTCCATGAGAACATCACCCGAAACTTGAAAACTTCACAACACAAGACTTAAACAGAAACTCGTGATAACATTAGCACAAGAAAACAAACTACCACCTCTTTTGGTACTGTAGCAAACTTGAATTATATCTATATTGGTGTTGGGCTACTGTATTCTCACTTTTACCTGGCTAGTAGCCCCCGATACTAACTATAGTTTCATCAAAACAAGCAACCAACTCAACAAAAACAGAATCTGTCAAAAACAGACCAGTCTGTAGCAATCTGTATACTTCCTATACTTCTGGTACCTCACAAAATCTGAACAATTACGACTGCTTGGTAAAAAGGCATATAAACCAGCAGCAAAAAGAATCAACTCGAAAGCTCTTTCTGACTAAAAATTAAAAATCATCTCGTGAGCGAAACGTTTCTGTCTTTTTCCAGCAGGATCGAACAACCATTACCAAGACTAATCATAAAGACTTTGCTTGGCTCAAACACACAAAAAACACAAAAAATACAATCACAACAGAATTATGAAAGTGTCTACGCAACAAAATAGAAAGTAAAATATAAATTCATTGGGTTGCCCCCCAACAAGCGCTATTGTTTAACGCCCTTAGCGAGGCATAAAGCGATAGAATCACGTATCGTCGCCTTTGGTGCTCAAACCATAAGTGGCCCTCATCATGGATTCATAAGGCAATCTTATTTTCTTTCTAGGAAAGTGTTACATGTCCTTCCTTAAAGGAAATTGAAATCTAATATTCCCTTCCTTCATATCGATGATAGCACCGATAGTCCTTAGGAAAGGTCTACCAAGAATAATAGGGCATGTAGGATTGCAATCAATGTCAAGTACAATGAAATCCACGGGTTCATAGTTCCTATTTGCAATAATAAGAACATCATTGATCCTTCCCATGGGTTTCTTAACAATAGAATCAGCAAGATGCAAATTAAGAGAACACTCTTCAATCTCAGTAAAACCAGAACATCACATAAAGACTTTGGAATCGCAGAAACACTAGCACCCAAATCACACAAAGCATTGCATTCATAGTTTTTGATTTTGATTTTGATGGTAGGTTCCCACTCATCATGAAGCTTTCTAGGGATAGAGACTTCCAATTCAAGTTTCTCTTCAGTAGATTTTATCATAGCTTCGACGATATGATCGGTAAAGGCTTTGTTTTGGCTATAAGCGTGTGGAGAGTTTAACATGGATTGCATCAAAGAAATGCATTCAATCAAGGAGCTACTATCATAATTGAATTCATTGAAATCCACGGTAGTAATTTCATTAATACTCAAAGTTTTAACATCTTCTACTCCACTTTTAATGCTTTTAGCATCAAGATAGATGGACTCTGAATCATTGGGGTACTTTTCAATCAAAGTGGATTCATATCCAGCCCCATAATCATTAGGTTTGACACAAGAAAACAAAGATTCAATGGGAGTCACACCAAGCGCTTTAAGATCTTCGTGATTCTCATCACGAGAACACGCTTTTTGAAGCCATTCATGTCTAGCACGAATTTGGGCGGGTCTTTCTTGGCTCTCAATCATGGAAACACGCATAGCTTTCAAAGTTTCATCCATGTTGATTTTGGGAGAGCACATCTAACTTTCAAATCATCAACATCACTAGACATTCTATCAACGCTCTTGGCCAAATCGTCAATTTTGAGTAGTTTTTTCTCTATGGACGCATTGAAAATATTTTGAGAGTTGATGAACTCTTTGATATTACTCTCTAGATCAGAGGGTAATCTATTGTAATTTCCATGAGTATTGTTGTAGGAGTTGCCAAAGTTATTTGAGGAGTTACTAGGAAAAGGCCTAGGAACATAGTTTCCTCTAAAAGCATTGTTGTTGCCAAAGTTATTCTTACCAACAAAATTAACGTCCAAGCTAGCGTTGCTACTCTCAATTAAAGAAGACAAGGGCATATCATTAGGATCCAAAGGAGCACTTCTACTAGCAACCAAATTCATTAACTCATCCATCTTAGCACTTAACGAGTTAATTTCTTCTATAGCGTGTACGTTCTTACTAGTAGGTGACCTTTCAGTGTGCCACTGAGAGTAGTTTGTCATGATGTTGTCTAAGAGCTTTGTGGCTTCCCCTAACGTGATTTCCATGAACGTTCCACCTGAAGCGGAGTCCAAGATATTTCTAGAAGCGAAATTCAAGCCAGCGCAAAACATTTGAATAATCATCCAAAGACTCAAGCCATGAGCGGGACAATTTCTAACCATTAATTTCATTCTCTCCCAAGATTGTGCAACATGTTCATGATCAAGTTGCTTGAAATTCATGATATCATTACGGAGAGAGATGATCTTAGTCGGCGGAAAATACTTGGATATATAAGCATCTTTGCACTTATCCCGAGAATCAATACTATTTTTTGGCAAAGAAGAAAACCAAATTTTTGCGCGATCTCGCAACGAGAAAGCAAAAAGATTCAATTTAATCACGCCATTATCCACATCTTTTTTATTTTTCATATCGCAAAGCTCAATGAAGGTATTGAGATGGGATGCGGCATCTTCACTAGGAAGGCCAGAGAATTGCTCTTTCATAACAAGATTCATCAAAGCGACATTGATTTCGTATGACTCCGCACTAGTGGCGGGAGCAATCGGAGTACTAATAAAATCATTATTATTAGTATTCAAGAAGTCACAAAGTTTGGTGTTTTCGTTCATGGTGACTTCAGCAAGCAAGCAAGCACACAAGCAAACAAAGAGCAGGCGAGAAAAAGGGCGAACGAAAAGGCGAACGAAAAAGGCAACCAAAAAAGGCAAATTGGTGAAGTGGGGGAGAGGAAAACGAGAGACAACTGGCAAACAAAGTAAATGCAAGAGATGAGTTTGCAACGCCTACTTGGATGAGTCCTTGACTTGATCTTCCTCTCCGGCAATGGGGCCAGAAATCCTTCTGCTACTTCTCAAACAAGAGCGCCAGAAATTAACATGTTGACGGAGACTGGGCTTGCGTTGGTTTTTCCCTTGAAGAGGAAAGGGTGATGCAGCACATGAGCATTAAGTATTTCCGTCAGTTTGAGAACCAAGGTATCGATCCAGAAGGAGGGTCTCATCAAGTCCAGAGTACCTGCGCAAACACAAACAAGCTTGCACCCAACACTTCAAAGGGGTTGTCAATCCCTTCAAGATTGTTTGCAAAGTGAGATCTGAAGGTGGAAAGTGCAACGAAGTAAAAAGTGTAAGGCTGAAAATATGGTGTGGAGTAGACCCTGGGGGCCATAGTGTTCACTAGAAGCTTCTCTCAAAATAGCAAATATCACGACGGATGAACAAATTACTGTCGAGCAATTGATAGAACCGCACAAAGTCATGATGATATCTAAGGCAATGATCATACATATAAGCATCACGTGTGAGACAAGTAGATCGATACTTTCTGCATCTACTACTATTACTCCACACATCGACCGCTATCCAACATGCATCTAGTGCATTGAGTTCATGACTAACAGAGTAACGCCTTAAGCAAGAAGACATAATATAGAGGGATAATCTCAAACCAATGAACCCTTGATGGCAACAACACGACACGTGCCTTGCTACCCCTTTTGTCACTGGGTGAGGTCACCGCATAGTATGAACCCAAAACCAAGCACTTCTCCCATTGCAAGAATCATAGATCTAGTTGGCCAGACAAAACCCACAACTCGAAGAGAATTACAAGGATATGAAATCATGCATAAGAGAGATCAGAAGAAACTCAAATAAGATTCATAGATAATCTGATCATAAATCCACAATTCATCGGATCCCGATAAACACACGGCAAAAGAAGATTACATCGGATAGATCTCCATGAGGATCATGGAGAACTTTGTATTGAAGATCCAAGAGAGAGAAGAAGCCATGTAGTTACTAGCTATGGACCCGTAGGTCTATGGTGAACTACTCACGCATCATCGGAGAGGTCATGGTGTTGATGAAGAAGCCCTCCATATCCGAATCCCCCCTCCGGCAGGGCACCAGAACGTGCCCCTGATGGGATCTTGCAGAGACAGAAGCTAGCGGCGGTGCAAAAGTAATTTCGATGATCTCCTGATTTTTTGGGATTTTTAGGGAATTTATAGGCGCAATCCCTAGGGCAGAGGGCGCCTAGGGGCCCACAAGCCTGTGGGCCATGGCCTCGCCCATTGGCTCTCAAGCTTCCCGATCTTCTTCCGTTCCGAAAAAAAAATCTTTTCGGGGATTTTCTTCCGTTTGGACTCCGTTTCAAAATCTCCTCTGAAAGGGGTCAAAAACATGGAAAAAAACAGGAACTGGCACTTGGCACTGAGTTAATAAGTTAGTCCCAAAAATATATAAAAGGCATGCATAACATCCAAAGTTTGACAAGATAATAGCATGAAACCATCAAAAATTATAGATACGTTGGAGACGTATCAGTGGAACACTCGGGTTAAACTTGACGAGCCTAGCATGTACAGACGTGGCCTCGGAACACAAGAGACCGAAAGGTTGAGCATTAATCATATAGTTGATATGATCAACATGGATATGTTCACCATTGAAGGTAAGCTCAACTCACGTGATGATCGGACTTGAGTTAGTGAATTTGGATCATGCGACATTTGAATGACTAGAGGGATGTCAATTTGAGTGGGAGTTCTTAAGTAATATGATTAATTGAGCTCATTATCATGAACATAATCAAAGGTCTTTGCAAATTATGTTGTAGCTTGCGTTGTAGTTCTACTGTTTTTAATATGTTCCTAGAGAAAACTTAGTTGAAAGATGATAGTAGAAATTATGCGGATTGGGTCCGTAAACTAAGGATTGTCCTCATTGCTGCACAGAAGGCTTATGTCCTTAATGCACCTCACGGTGTGCTGAACCCCGAACGTCGTCTGTGGATGTTGCGAACATCTGACATACACGTTTTTTATGACTACGTGATAGTTGAGTGCTTAATGCTTAACGATTTAGAATTAAGGCGCTAAAGACGTTTCGAACGTCGCGGGACATACGAGATGTTCCTAGGAATGAAATTGGGATTTCAGGCTCGTTCCCTTATTGAGAGGTATGAGAATTCCGACAAGATTATTTGTCTACAAAGTAAGGGAGAAAAGCTCAATCGTTGAGCATGTGCTCACATTGTCTCAGTGCTACAATCTCTTGAATCGAGAGGGAATTAATCTTCCTGATGAGATAGTGATGGTTCTCCAAAGTCATTGTCACCAAGCTACTAGAGCTTCGTGATGAACTATAACATATCAGGGATAGATATGATGATCCTTGAGCTATTCGCGATGTTTGACGCCGTGAAAGTAGAAATCAAAAAGGAGCATCAATTGTTGATGGTTAGTAAAACCACTAGTTTCAAGAAGGGCAAGGGCAAGAAGGTATACTTCATGAAACGACAAACCAGTTGTTGCTCTAGTGAAGAGACCCAAGGTTGAACCCAAACCCGAGACTAAGTGCTTCTGTAATGAGGGGAACAGACACTGAAGAGGAACTACCCTACATACTTGGTAGATGAAAAGGCTGGCAAAGTCGACAAAAGTATATTGGATATACATGATATTTATGTGTACTTTAGTACTACTCCTAGTAGCACCAGGGTATTAGATACCGTTTCGGTCGCTAAGTGTTAGTAACTCGACATAAAAGCTACGGGATAAATGAAGAGTAGCAGAAGGCGAGGTGATGATATGTGTTGGAAGTGTTTCCAAGGTTGATGTGATCAAACATCGCACGCTCCCTCTACCATCGGGATTAGTGTTAAACCAAAATAATTGTTATTTGGTGTTTGCGTTGAGCATAGACATGATTAGATTGTGTTTATCGCAATACGGTTATTCATTTAAAGAGAATAATGGTTACTCTCTTTATTTGAGTAATACCTTCAATGGTCTTGCACCTAAAATGAATGGTTTATTGAATCTCGATCGTAGCGATACACATGTTCATAATATTGATGCCAAACGATACAAAGTAGTAATGATAGTACCACTTACTTGTGGCACTACCATTTGAGTCAAATTGGTATAAAACGCATGAAGAAGCTCCATGATGATGGATCTTTGGACTCACTTGTTTCTAAAAGTTTTGAGACATGCGAACCATGTCTATTGGTATAAACGCATGAAGAAACTCCATGCAGATGGATTGTTTGGACTCGCTTGATTTTGAATCACTTGGGACATGCAAATCATACCACATGGAAAAGATGACTGAAGGCCTCGTTTTCCAGTGAGATGGAACAAGATAGTAACTTATTGGAAGTAATACATTTTCTTATGTATGCAGTCCAATGAGTGCTCAGGCACGCAGTGGATATAGTTATGTTCGTAATTCACAAATGATTTGAGTAGATACTAGTATATTTGCTTGATGAAACACACGTCTGAATTATTGAAAATTTCAATTAATTTTAGAGTGAAGTTTAAGATCATCGTGACAAGAGGATATAATGTCTACGATATGATCGTAGAGATGAATATCTGAGTTGCGAGTTTGGTACACAATTAAGACAGTGTGGAAAACGTTTCACAACTAATGCCAGTGGAACACCATAGTGTGATGGTGTGTTCGAACTTCATAGCCGCGCTCTATTGGATATGGTAGATACTATGATGTCTCTTATCGAATTAACACTATAGTTTTGGGGTTAGGCATTAGAGACAACCTCATTCACTTTAAATAGGGCACCACGTAATTCCGTTGAGATGACACCGTATGAACTATGGTTTGGAGAAACCTAAGTTGTCGTTTCTTAAAAGTTTGGGGCTGCGATGTGATACGTCCATTTTGCATCATTTTTTCATGTTGATATTTATTGCTTATTGGGCTGTTATTTCACTTCACGGTACAATACTTATGCCTTTTCTCTCTTATTTTGCAAGGTTTACATGAAGAGGGAGAATACCGGCAGCTGGAATTCTGGCCTGAAAGTGGAGCAAGTTTGAGGTACCTATTCTGCGCAACTCCAAACGCCATAAAAATCAACGATGATTTTTTTCGGATTTATAAAAAATACTGGGCCGAAGAAGCGCCAGAGAGGCGCCAGCAGGTGGCCACAAGCCTGCTAGGCACGGCCACCCCCCTGGCCGCGCCTAGGGGGCTTGTGGGCAGCCTGCTGGCCCATTGGCCCCCCTCTTCTGCTATATGAAGGGTTTCGTCCGGAAAAAAATAAGTGAGGAGCTTTTTCATGGATTCGCTGCCGCCACGAGATGGAACTTGAGCAGAACCAATCTAGAGCTCCGGCAGGACGATCCTGTCGGGGAAACTTCCCTCCCAAAGGGGGAAATCATCGCCATCATCATCACCAACACTCCTCTCATCAGAGGGGACTCATCACCATCAACATCTTCATCAGCACCATCTCATCTCCAAATCCTAGTTCATCACTTGTAACCAATCTCCGTCTCGCGACTTCGATTGGTACTTGTAAGGTTGCTAGTAGGGTTGATTACTCTTTCTAGTTGATGGTAGTTGGATTACTTGGTGGAAGAGTTTCTGTTCAGATCCTTGATGCTACTCATTACCTCTCTGGTCATGAATATGATTATTCTTTGTGAGTAGTTACTTTTCTTCCTAAGGACATGGGATAAGTCATGCTAATAGTAGTCATGTGAATTTGGTATTCGTTTGATATTTTGATGTGTTGTATGTTTTTTCCTCTAGTGGTGTTATGTGAACGTCGACTACATAACACTTCACCTTTATTTGGGCATAGAGGAAGGCATTGGGAAGTAGTAAGTAGATGATGGGTTGCTAGAGTGACAGAAGCTTAAACCCTATTTTATGTGTTGCTTCGTAAGGGGTTGATTTGGATCCACTAGTTTAATGCTATGATTAGACTTTGTCTTAATTCTTCTTTCATAGTTGCGGATGCTTGCGAGAGGGGTAAATCATAAGTGGTATGCTTGTCCAAGTAAGGGCATTACCCAAGCGCCAGTCCACCCACATATCAAACTATCAAAGTAACGAACGCGAATCATATGAACATGATGAAAACTAGCATGACAGAAATTCCCGTGTGTCCTCGGGAGCGTTTTTCCTCCTATAAGACTTTGTCCAGGTTTGTCCCTTGCTACAAAAGGGATTGGGCCTCTTTGCTGCACCCTTGCTACTTTTGTTACTTGCTGCTCGCTACGAATCATCTCACCACTCAATCACTTGTTACCGATAATTTCAGTGCTTGCAGATATTTCCTTGCTGAAAACCACTTGTCAGATCCTTCTGCTCCTCGTTGGGTTCGACACTCTTACTTATCGAAAGGACTACGATTGATCCCCTATACTTGTGGGTCATCACGATGCTTATCTGAAAAAATTTCAGTCTAATAAGCTCGAATACAAAGCAGATAAATGCATCTTCATAGGATACCCAAAACAATTGGGTATATCTCCTATCTCAGATCTGGAAGCAAAGTGTTTGTTTCTAGAAACGGGTCCTTACTAACGGATCTCACGAGGGTTTTGTTAAGTTTTGTATGATTGAAGTTTTCAAGTATTGGGCGAGATCACGGTGGATGAAGGAATAAGGAGTGGAAAGATACTAAGCTTGGGGATGCATGTGGCACCCCAAGGTAATATTCAAGGACTCCCAAGCAACTAAGCTTGGGGATGCCCCGAAAGGTATCCCCTCTTTCTGTTGGAAATATGCCCTTGAGGTAATGATAAAATAGTAATTATTATATTTCCCGTTTCAATATAATCGTTTATTATCCATGCTATAATTGTATTGAATGAAAACTTAAATGCAGGTGTGGATATATAGACAAAACTATGTCCCTAGAAAGCCTCTAGTTGATTAGCCAGTTGATCAAGGATGTTTAAGGTTTTCTGACCATATGCAAGTGTTGTCACTTGATAACTGGATCACATCATTGGGAGAATGATGTGATGGACAAGACCCAAACTATAAACGTAGCATGTAATCGTGTCATTTTGTTGCTATTGTTTTCTGCATGTCAAGTATTCATTCCTATGACCATGAGATCATGTAACTCACTGACATCGGAGGAATACCTTATGTGTATCAAATGTCGCAATGTTACTGGGTGACTATAAAGGTGCTCTACAGGTATCTCCGAAGGTGTCCGTTGAGTTAGCATGGATCAACACTGGGATTTGTCACTCCGTGTAATGGAGAGGTATCTCGGGGCCCACTCGGTAATACAACATCACATATAAGCCATGCAAGCAATGTGACTAAAGTGTTAGTCACAGGATCTTGTATTACGGAATGAGTAAAGAGACTTGCCAGTAACGAGATTGAAATAGGTATAGGGATACCGACGATCAAATCTTGGGCAAGTAACATACCGAAGGACAAAGGGAATGGTATACGGGATTATATGAATCCTTGGCACAGAGGTTCAACCGATAAGATCTTTGTAAAATATGTAGGATCCAATATGGACATGCAGGTCCCGCTATTGGATATTGACCAGGGAGTGTCTCAGGTCATGTGTGCATATTTCTCGAACCCACAGGGTCTGCACACTTAAGGTTCAGTGACGGTTCGGTATATTTGAGTTATAGGTCTTGGTGACCGAAGTTTTGTTCGGAGTCCCGGATGAGATCACGAACGTCATGAGGGTTTCTTGAATGGTCCGAAAACGAAGAGTGATATATAGGATTGTTTCATTTGGCTTCCGGAAAAATTTCGGGCATTACTGGTAGTGTACCGCGAGTGACGAATGGGTTTCGGGTTTTACGGGGAGGGGCCACCCACCCGGGAGATAACCTAATAGGCCCATGGGTGGCGCACCAGCCCTTGGTGGGCTGGTGAGTCCAGCCCAAAAGTACTATTTTGGCCAAGGAAAGAAAATCAAAGGAGAAAAAAGGAGGTGGGAAGGAAGGAAGGGACTCCTCCTTCCAAACCGAATTGGAGTAGGAGTCCCTCCTCCTCCCTTCGGCCGACGCCCTTGGGGCTCCCTTGAGCCTCAAGGCTAGCCCCTCCCCTCCTCCTATATATACTAAAGGTTTTAAGGTTTTTGAGACACGACTTTGCCATGTGCAACCCTAAACCTCTACTTCGTAGTTCTTCCTCTAGATCGGTTTTCTGCGGAGCTCGGGCGAAGCCCTGCAGGAATAGATCATCACCATCACCGGTGCGCAGTCATGCTGCCGGAGAAGTCATCTACTTCCCCGTCCCTCTTGCTGGATCAAGAACGCAGAGATCGTCATCGAGCTGTAAGTGTGCTGAACGCGGAGGTGCCGTCTGTTCGGTGCTAGATCAGGACGGATCGTGGGACGACCGTGATTTGAATCACGAAGCTGTTCCACTACATCAACCGCGTTTCTTAACGCTTCCCGCTTAGTGATCTACAAGGGTATGTGGATCCGATCTCCCTCTCGTAGATGAACATCACCATGATAGGTCTTTGTGTGCGTAGGAAAATTTTTGTTTCCCATGGAGCGTTTCCCAAAAGTGGTATCATGAGCTAGGATCATGCGTAGATGTAATCTCAAGTAGAACACAAAAGTTTTTGTGGACGTTGATGTTCGATTTGCTGCCCTCCTTAGTCTTTTCTCGATTCGGCGGTATTGTTGGATTGAAGCGGCCCGGACCAACCTTACTCGTACGCTTACCAGAGACCGGTTTCATCGACTAACATGCAACTTGTTGCATAAAGATGACTGGCGGGTGTGTGTTTCTTCAACTTTAGTTGAATCAGATTTGACCAAGGCGGTCCTGGGAGAGAGGTTAAATAGCAATTTGCACATCACTGTTGTGGTTTCGCGTAAGTAAGATGCGATCATACTAGATACCCATAGAAGCCACGTAAAACACGCAACAACAAATTAGAGGACGTCTAACTTGTTTTTGCAGGGTATGCATGTGATGTGATATGGCCAAAGACATGATGTAATATATTGGATGTATGAGATGATCATGTTGTAATAGTTAAATATCGACTTGCACGTCGATGCTACGGCAACCTACAGGAGCCATAGGGTTGTCTTTTAACTAACTTTGTGCTTGCAGATGCATTTACTATATTGCTAGGTTGTAGCTTTAGTAGTAATAGCATTGATAGCACAACAACCTCGATGGTGGCATGATACGTCTCCAACGTATCTATAATTTTTGATGGTTTCATGCTATTATCTTGTCAAACTTTCGATGTTTTGTATGCCTTTTATACCTTTTTTGGGACTAACTTATTAACTCAGTGCCAAGTGCCAGTTCCTGTTTTTTCCGTGTTTTTGACCCTTTTCAGAGGAAGATTTGAAACGGAGTCCAAACGGAATAAAATTCCCGAAAAGATTTTTTCCGAAATAGAAGAAGATCGGGAGACTTGAGAACCAAGGCAAAGGTCCCGAGGGACCCCACAAGCCCCCTAGCCCCGGCTAGGGGGGAGGCCGGGCCTCCCAGGCTTGTGGCCCCCCTGGACCTCCTCTGCCCTAGCTTTTGCGCCTATATATTCCCTAAAATCCCAGAAAAAATCAGAAGATCATCGAAAATACTTTTCCGCCGCCGCAAGCTTTTGTCTCTGCAAGATCCCATCCGGGGCACGTTCTGGTGCCCAGCTGGAGGGGGGATTCGTATACGAAGGGCTTCTTCATCAACACCATGACCTCTCCGATGATGCGTGAGTAGTTCACCACTGACCTATGGGTCCATAGCTAGTAGCTAGATGGCTTCTTCTCTCTCTTGGATCTTCAATACAAAGTTCTCCATGATCTTCATGGAGATTTATCCGATGTAATCTTCTTTTGTGGTGTGTTTGTCGAGATCCGATTAATTATGGATTTATGATCAGATTATCTATGAATCTTATTTGAGTTTCTTCTGATATCTCTTATGCATGATTTCATATCCTTGTAATTCTCTTCGAGTTGTGGGTTTTGTTTGGCCAACTAGATCTATGATTCTTGCAATGGGAGTAGTGCTTGGTTTTGGGTTCATACCGTGCGGTGACCTCACCTAGCGATAGAAGGGGTAGCGAGGAACGCATCATGTTGTTGCCATCAAGGGTAAAAAGATGGGGTTTTCATCATTGGTTTGAGATTATCCTTCTACATCATGTCATCTTGCTTAAGGCGTTACTCTGTTCGTCATGAACTCAATACACTAGATGCATGCTGGATAGCGGTCGATGTGTGGAGTAATAGTAGTAGATGCAGAAAGTATCGGTCTACTTGTCTCGGACGTGATGCCTATATGTATGATCATTGCCTTAGATATCGTCATGACTTTGCGCGGTTCTATCAATTGCTCGACAGTAATTTGTTCACCCACCGTAATACTTGCTATTTCGATAGAAGCCTCTAGTGAACACTATGGCCCCCCGGGTCTACTACACACCATATTTTCATCCTTACACTTTTACTTCATTGCACTTTTCGCCTACAGATCTCACTTTGCAATCAATCTTGAAGGGATTGACAACCCCTTTATAGCGTCGGGTGCAAGCTCCGTTGTGTTTGCGCAGCTACTCTGGACTTGACAAGATTCTCCTAGTGGATTGGTACCTTGGTTCTCAAACTAAGGGAAATACTTACTGCTCCTGTGCTACATCGCCCTTTCCTCTTCAAGGGAAAAACCAACGCAAGCTCAAGAGACGGCAGAAAGTTTCTGTCGCTGTAGCAGAAGGATTTCTGGTGCCGTTGTCAGGGATATCACGGCACGTTGATGGTGATCATGATGATGGAGATGATGGTGTGGCGCCGGTGACGATGAAGATCATGCTGGTGCTTTGTTGATGGAGATCAAGAAGCACAAGATCATGGCCATATCATGTCACTTATGAATTGCATGTGATGTTAATCCTTTTATGCACCTTATCTTGCTTAGAACGACAGTAGCATTATAAGGTGATCCCTCACTTAAATTTTAAGATAAAATTGTGTTCTCCCCGATATGTGCACCATTGTGACTGTTCGTCGTTTCGAGACACCACATGATGATCGGGTGTGGTAGACTCATTGTTCACATACAACGGGTGCAAAACAGTTGCACACGCGGAACACTCGGGTTAAACTTGATGAGCCTAGGATGAACAGACATGGCCTTGTAACACAAGAGACCGAAAGGTCGAACATGAATCGCATGGTTGCTAGGTTTGACATAGAGATGTTTACCACTGAAACTACACTCAACTCACGTGATGATCGGACTTGACATGGTGAATTTCGATCATGCCACACTCAAATAACTAGAGGGATGTCTATTTGAGTGGGAGTTCATTTGTTATATGATTAGCTGAATTCAAATTGTCTTGAACATAGTCTAAGGAAACTTTGCAATATTTTATGTTGTAGATCAATGGCTCACGCAGTAGCAACCCTGAATTTCAATACGTTCCTAGAGAAAGCTAAGCTGAAAGATGATGGTAGAAACTTTGTAGATTGGGCTCGTAATCTGAGGCTTATCCTACAAGCTGGGAAAAAGAATTATGTCCTTGATGCAACGCTAGGAGATGAGCCACCTGGTACGTCTGAACAAGATGTTTTGAACGCTTGGCAAACACGTAAGGAGGACTACTCAGTAGTTCAATGTGTAGTCTTGTATGGCTTAGAACCGGGACTTCAACGACGCTTTGAACGTCATGGAGCATATGAGATGTTCCAGGAGTTGAAGTTTATCTTTCAGAAGAATGTCCGGATCGAGAGGTATGAGACCTCCGATAAATTCTATGCTTGCAAAATGGAGGAGAATTTGTGTGTCAGTGAACATGTGCTCAAAATGTGTGGGTACTCAAACTGTCTAGCTGAGCTGGGGATTGAACTCCCGCAAGAGGCTATCACTGACAGAATTCTTCAATCACTGCCACCTAGCTACAAGATCATTGTGTTGAACTATAACATGCAAGGGATGAATAAGTCACCCAACGAGTTATTTGCGATGCTGAAAGTCGCGGAGTCAGAACTCCGAAAAGAACATCAAGTGTTGATGGTCAATAAGACCACTGGTTTCAAGAAAAACGGCAAAGGCAAGAAGGGTAACTCCAAGAAGAGCGGCAAAACTGTTGCCCCTCCGACAAAGAAACCCAAGGTTGGACCTAAGCAGGAAACTGAGTGCTATTATTACAAGGGGATGGCTCACTAGAAGCGCAACTGCCCCAAGTATTTGGCTGATAAGAAGGCAGCCAACGCCAAACAAGGTATATGTGATATACATGTTATTGATGTGTACTTAACCAACTCTCGTAGTAGTGCGTGGGTATTTGATACCGGTTCTGTTTCTCACATTTGCAACTCGAAGCACGAACTGCGGAATAAACGAAGGCTAGCGAAGGATGAAGTGACGAAGCATGTGGGAAATGGTTCCAAGGTTGATGCAATCGCCATTGGCACGGTCTCACTCCAATTACCATCGGGATTAGTTATGAACTTAAGTAATTGTTATTTAGTGCATGCGTTAAGCATGAACATTACATCTGGATCTTGTTTATTGCGAGACGGTTACTCATTTAAGTCAGAGAATAATGGTTATTCTATTTATATGAGTAATATCTTTTATGGTCATGCACCCAATGTGATTGGTTTGTTCATATTGAATCTTGATTGTGAGGACACACATATCCATAACATTGAGACCAAAAGGTGTAGAGTTAACAATGATAGTGCCACCTTTTTGTGGCACTGCTGCTTAGGTCATATTGGTGTAAAGCGCATGAAGAAACTCCATGCTGATGGGCTTTTGGAGTCACTTGATTTTGAATCACTTGACACGTGTGAACCATGCTTCATGGCAAGATGACTAAGACTCCGTTCTCCGGAACAATGGAGCGTGCAAGTGACTTGTTGGAAATCATACATACTGATGTGTGCCGACCAATGAGTGTGGAGGCGCGTGGGGGATATCGTTATTTTCTCACCTTCACTGATGATTTGAGTAGGTATGGATATATCTACTTGATGAAGCACAAGTCTGAAACATTTGAAAAGTTCAAGCAATTTCACAGTGAAGTTGAAAATCATCGTAGCAAGAAGATTAAGTTCCTACGATCTGATCGAGGGGGTGAATATCCGAGTTACATGTTTGGTACTCACTTAAGACAATGTGGAATTGTTTCACAGTTGACACCGCGTGGAACACCACAGTGTAATGGTGTGTCCGAACGTCGTAATTGTACTTTGTTATATATTGTGCGATCTATGATGTCTCTTACCGATTTTCCATTATCGTTTTGGGGTTATGCATTAGAGATAACTGCGTTCACTTTAAATAGGGCACCATCAAAATCCGTTGAGACGACACCATATGAGCTGTGGTATGGCAAGAAGCCAAAGTTGTCGTTTCTTAAAGTTTCGGGATGCGATGCTTATGTCAAAAAGCTTCAGCCGGAAAAGCTGGAACGCAAAGCGGAAAAGTGTGTCTTCATAGGTTACCCAAAAGAGACAGTTGGGTACACCTTCTATCTCAGATCCAAGGGCAAAGTGTTTGTTCCTAAGAACGAAGCTTTTCTTGAGAAAGAGTTTCTCTCGAAAGAATTGAGTGGGAGGAAGATAGAACTTGATGAGGTTGCGGAACCTCTGCTTTGATAGGATGGTGGTGCACGGCAAGGGGAGATCCTTGTCGAGGCAACACCAGTTGAGGAGGAAGCTAATGATGATGATCATGAAGCTTCAGATCAAGTTTCTATCGGACCTCGTAGGTCGACAAGATCACGTACTACTCCTGAGTGGTATGGGAATCCTGTGTTATCTATCATGTTGTTAGACAACAATGAACCTGTGAATTATGGAGAAGCAATGGTGGGCCCAGATTCCAACAAATGGTTAGAGGCCATGAAATCCGAGATAGGATCTATGTATGAAAACAAAGTGTGGACTTTGGAAGTATTACCTGAAGGTCGCAAGGCTATTCAGAACAAATGGATCTTTAAGAAGAAGACGGACGCGGACGGTAATGTGAGTGTTTATAAAGCTCGTATTGTGGCAAAGGGTTTTTCACAAGTTCAAGGAGTTGACTACGATGAGACATCCTCACCCGTAGCGATGCTTAAATCCGTCTGAATCATGTTAGCAATAGCTGCATTTTTCGATTATGAAATCTGGCAGATGGATGTCAAAATGGCGTTCCTTAATGGTTTTCTTAAGGAAGAGTTGTATATGATGCAACCCGAAGGTTTTGTCGATCCTAAGAATGCTGACAAAGTATGCAACCTCCAGCGATCCATTTATGGACTGGTGCAAGCATCTTGGAGTTGGAATAAGCGCTTTGATGACGTGATCAATGCGTTTGGGTTTATACAAGTTGTAGGAGAATCTTGTATATACAAGAAAGTGAGTGGGAGCTCTGTAGCATTTCTGATATTACATGTGGATAACATACTGCTGATTGGAAACAATGTGGAGTTTTTAGAAAGCGTAAAGGATTATTTGAACATAAGTTTTTCAATGAAAGACCTAGGAGAAGTTGCTTACATATTAAGCATTAAGATCTATACAGATAGATCGAGGCGCCTAATAGGACTTTCACAAAGCACATACCTTGATAAGGTTTTGAAGAAGTTCAAAATGGAGCAATCCAAGAAGGGGTTCTTGCGTGTGTTACAAGGTATAAAGTTGAGTAAGACTCATTGTCTAGTGACTGTAGAAGATAGAGAAAAGATGAGTATCGTACCCTATGCTTCAGCCATAGGGTCTATCATGTATGCAATGTTGTGCACAAGACCATACGTCGGCCTAGACATAAGTATGGCAGGCAGGTTTCAAAGTGATCCAGGAGTGGAACACTGGGCGGCGGTAAAGAATATTCTGAAGTACGTGAAAAGGACTAAGGAAATGTTTCTTGTTTATGGAGGTGACGAGGAGCTCGTCGTAAAGGGTTACGTCGATGCAAGCTTTGACACTGATCCGGATGACTCTAAGTCTCAAACCGAATACATATTTATTCTTAATGGGGGTGCGGTAAGCTAGTGTAGTTCCAAGCAAAGCATCGTAGCAGATTCTATATGTGAAGCGGAGTACATGGCTGCCTCGGAGGCGGCTAAGGAGGGTGTCTGGATGAAGCAGTTCATGACGGATCTTGGAGTTGTGCCAAGCGCACTAAATCCAATCTGTTTTGTGACAACACTGGTGCCATTGCTCTAGCCAAGGAACCAAGGTTTCACAAGAAGACCAAACACATCAAATGATGCTTCAACCTCATCCGCGACGATGTCGAAGGAGAGGACATAAATATTTGCAAAGTGCACGCGGATCTGAATGTTGCAAATTCGCTGACTAAACCTCTTCCACGAGCGAAGCATGATCAACACCAGAATTGTATGGGTGTTAGATTCATTACAATGTAAATCACATAGCGATGTGAGACTAGATTATTGACTCTAGTACAAGTGGGAGACTGTTGGAAATGTTCCCTACAGGCAATGATAAAATAGTTGTTATTATATTTCCTATTTCAAGATAATAGTTTATTATCCATGCTATAATTGTATTGAATGAAAACTTAAATGCATGTGTGGATATATAGACAAAACTATGTCCCTAGTAAGCCTCTGGTTGACTAGCCAGTTGATCAAGGATGGTTAAGGTTTTCTGACCATATGCAAGTTTTGCCACTTGATAACTGGATCACATCATTGGGAGAATGATGTGATGGACAAGGACCAAACTATAAACGTAGCATGTGATCGTGTCATTTTGTTGCTATTGTTTTCTGCGTGTCAAGTATTCATTCCTATGACCATGAGATCATGTAACTCACTGACACCGGAGGAATACCTTGTGTGTATCAAACGTCGCAACGTTACTGGATGACTATAAAGGTGCTCTACAGGTATCTCCGAAGGTGTCCGTTGAGTTAGCATGGATCAAGACTGGGAATTGTCACTCCGTGTGACGGAGAGGTATCTCGGGGCCCACTCGGTAATACAACATCACATATAAGCCTTGCAAGCAATGTGACTAAAGTGTTAGTCACAGGATCTTGTATTACGGAACGAGTAAAGAGACTTGCCAGTAACGAGATTGAAATAGGTATAGGGATACCGACGATCAAATCTTGGGCAAGTAACATACCGAAGGACAAAGGGAATGGTATACGGGACTATATGAATCCTTGGCACAGAGGTTCAACCAATAAGATCTTCGTAGAATATGTAGGATCCAATATGGACATCCAGGTCCCGCTATTGGATATTAACCGGGGAGTGTCTCAGGTCATCTCTGCATAGTTTTCGAGCCCGCAGGGTCTGCATACTCAAGGTTCGGTGACGTTTCGGTATATTTGAATTATAGGTGCTGGTGACTGAAGTTTTGTTCGTAGTCCGGGATGAGATCACGGACGGCACGAGGGTTTCCGGAATGGTCCGGAAACGAAGATTGATATATAGGATTGTTTCATTTGGCTTCCGGAAAGATTTCGGGCATTACCGACAGTGTACCGGGAGTGACGAATGGGTTCCGGGTTTTACCGGAGGGTCACCCATCTGGGAGAAAATATAATAGGCCCATGGGTGGCGCACCAGCCCTTGGTGGGCTGGTGATGCCAGCCCAAGAGTACTATTTCGGCCAAGGAAAGAAAATCAAAGGAGAAAGAAAAAAAGAGGAGGTGGGAAGGAAGGAAGGAACTCCTCCTTCCAAACCAAATTGGAGTAGGAGTCCCTCCTCCTCCCTTCGGCCGACGCCCTTGGGGCTCCCTTGAGCCTCAAGGCTAGTCCCTCCCCTCCTATATATACTAAATGTTTTAGGGTTTTTGAGACACGACTTTCCCACGTGCAACCCTAAACCTCTACTTCGTATTTCTTCCTCTAGATCGGTTTTCTGCGGAGCTCGGGCGGAGCCCTACAGGAATAGATCATCACCATCACCGGCAAGCCGTCACGCTGCCGGAGAACTCATCTACTTCCCCGTCTCTCTTGCTATATCAATAAGGCGGAGATCGTCATCGAGCTATACGTGTGCTGAACGTGGAGGTGCCGTCCGTTCGGTGCTAGATCGGGACGGATCGTGGGACGACGGTGATTTGAATCACGAAGTTGTTCCACTACATCAACCGCGTTTCTTAATGCTTCCCGCTTAGCGATCTACAAGGGTATGTGGATCCGATCTCCCTCTCGTAGATGAACATCACCATCATAGGTCTTCGTGTGCATAGGAAATTTTTTGTTTCCCATGCAACGTTTCCCAAAACTTTCTTCTAACAACCATCGGTAATTTCACTTGGAGCTATATTTTTATTCGTCATATGATATGTGTAAATCTTGGAGCATCGTGTGATTTTTTTTTTTATTTTAATAATGCACCAAGCTGGTATGAGAAAGTCCTTGGTTGATTTATAGAAGGCCCTTTGCACTTCTCTTATATCTTTTGAGTATGGCTTTATAGAATGCTTCATATGTGCTTCACTTATATCATTTGAAGTTTGGATTGCCTGTTTCTCTACACATAGAAAACCGCCATTTGTAGAATGCTCTTTTGCGTCACTTATATTTGTTAGAGCGTGGGCATACCTTTTGTAGAAAGAATTAAACTCTCAAGCTTCACTTATATCTATTTAGAGAGTTAACAGGAGTTGGTCATTCACATGGTTAGTCATAATATCGTACATAAAACTTGTAGCTTACTGAATATGATATGTTTGATTCCTTGCAATAGTTTTGCGGTATAAATATGGTGATATTAGAGTTGTTCTAGTGAGTAATTGTGGATTGGTAGAAATATTTGTGTTAAAGTTTGTGATTCCCGTAGCATGCACATATGGTGAACCGTTATGTGAAGAAGTCAGAGCATGATTTATTTATTGATTTTCGTCCTTTGTGTGGAGGTTGGGATCGCGCGATGGTTAATTCCTGCCAACACTTCCCCTAGGAGCATGCGTGTAGTACCTTGTTTCGATGATTAATAAATTCTTGCAATAAGTATGTGAGTTCTTTATGACTAATGTTGAGTCCATGGATTATACGCACTCTCACCCTTCCACATTTGCTAGCCTCTCTAGTACCGCGCAACTTTCGTCGGTGCATTAAACCCACCTTCCTCAAAACAGCCACCATATGCCTTCCTAAAGCCACCATACCTACCTATTATGGCATTTCCATGGCCATTCCGAGATATATTGCCATGCAACTTCCACTGTTCCGTTTATTATGACACGCATCATCATTGTTATATTGCTTTGCATGATCGTAAGATAGCTAGCATGATGTTTTCATGGCTTGTTCGTGTTTTGATATCATTGCTACACTAGATCATTGCACATCATGGTACACTGTCGGAGGCATTGATATAGAGTCATATTTTTTCTAGTATCGAGTTGTAATTCTTGAGTTGTAAGTAAATAAAAGTGTGATGATCATCATTATTAGAGCATTGTCCCATGTGAGGAAAGGATGATGGAAGCTATGATTCCCTCACAAGTTGGGATTAGTCTGCGGACTTTATGAAAGATAAAAGAGGCCAAAGAAACCCATATAAAAAAAGAGGCCAAAGAAGCCCACAAAAAAGAGAGAAAATAAAAATAAATAAATAAATGAGAGAAAAGAGAGAAGGGGCAATGCTACTTTTCCTTTTTCCACACTTGTGCTTCAAAGTAGCACCATGATCTTCATAATAGAGAGTCACCTATATTGTCACTTTCATATACTAGTGGGAATTTTTCATTATAGAACTTGGCTTGTATATTCCAATGATGGGCTTCCTCAAATTGCCCTAGGTCTTCGTGATCAAGCGAGTTGTCACTTTCATACACTTATAGCTCTAGTGCATCCTGTGCATGGCAATCCCTACTCACTCACATTGATATCTATTGATGGGCATATCCATAGCCCGTTGATACGCCTAGTTGATGTGAGACTATCTCTTTATTTTTGTCTTCTCCACAACCTCCACCATATTCTATTCCACCTATAGTGTTATACCCATGGCTCATGCTCATGTATTGCGTTAAAGTTGAAAAAGTTTGAGAATACTAAAGTATGAAACAATTGCTTGGTTAAAACTGGGGTTGTGCATGATTTAAAACTTTGTGTGATGAAGATGGATCATAGCCAGACTATATGATTTTGTAGGGATAACTTTCTTTTAGCCATGATATTTTGAGAAGGCATGATTGCTTTATTAGTATGCTTGAAGTATTATTGTCTTAATATCAATTGATAGACTATTGGTTTGAATCACTCATGTCTTAATATTCATGCCATGATTAGATTTTACGATCAAGATTATGCTAGGTAGCATTCCACATCAAAAGTTATCTTTTTTATCATTTACCTACTCGAGGACGAGCACAAATTAAGCTTGGGGATGCTGATACGTCTCCATCGTATCTATAATTTTTGTTTGTTTCATTCTAATATTCTACAACTTTCATATACTGTTGGCAACCTTTTATATTATTTTTGCGACTAACATACTGATCCAGTGCCCAGTGCCAGTTCCTGTTTGTTGCATGTTTTTTGTTTCACGGAAAATCCATATCAAATGAAGTCTAAATGGTATAAAAACTTGCAGAGATTTTTTTGGAATATATGTGAATTTTGGGAAGTGGAATGAACTGAAGGCGGTACCCGAGGGGCCCACAAGCCAGAGGGGTGCGGTGTGGGGGGTAGGGCGCGCCAGGTTCACTTGTGGCCACCCATTAAGGCAGTTGGTGCCTTTGTTCGCCGCAAGAAAGCTAGTATCCGGATAATACTTGTGTTAAAATTACAGCCCAATCGAAGTTACGGATCTCCGGGAATATAATAAATGGTGAAAGGCCAAAATCTGGAAGGCAGAAAAAGGCAGAAACAGAAGGAAACACACAGAGAGAGATCCAATCTCGGAGGGGCTCTCGCCCCTACGCCGCCATGGAGGCCAAGAACCAGAGGGGAAACCTCCTCCCATCTAGGGGGAGTCCAAGGAAGAAGAAGTAGAATGGGGGCTCTCTCTCCCCCTCTCTCCCGGTGGCACCGGAACGCTGCCGGGGCCATCATCGTGACAACGATCTACACCAACAACTTTGCCGCCGTCATCACCAACTCTCTCCCCCTCTATCCAGTGGTGTAACACCCCTTATCCCCGCTGTAATCTCTACTTAAACATGGTGCTCAACCCTATATATTATTTCCCAATGATGTATGGCTATACTATGATGTTGAGTAGATCCATTTTGTCTTATGGGTTGATTGATGATCATGATTGGTTTGAGTTGCATGTTTTATTATTGGTGTTGTCCTATGGTGCTCTCTGTGTTGAGCAAGTGTGAGGGATCCCCGTTGTAGGGTGTTGCAATGTGTTTATGATTTGCCTATGGTGGGTTGCTTGAGTGACAGAAGCATAAACCCGAGTAGGTGGGTTGTTGCATATGGGAGTAAAGAGGACTTGATACCTTATAATGCTATGGTTGGGTTTTACCTTAATGATCTTTAGTAGTTGCAGATGCTTGCTAGAGTTCCAATCATAAGTGCATATGATCCAAGTACATAAATTATGTTAGCTTATGCCTCTCCCTCATATAAAATTGCAATAATGATTACCGGTCTAGTTATCGATTGCCTAGGGACAAATAACCTTCTTGTGACAAAAATATCTCTACTGAGACCAACTTAGTTGTTTCTTTATCTTAGCTACCCCTAGTTTTTATTTACTTGTTCTTTATTTTCTTGCAATACCTATCATATCACGCTTACAAAGTACTCCCTCTATAAACTAATATAAGAGCGTTTAGATTACTAAAGTAGTGTTCTAAATGCTCTTATATTAGTTTACGGAGGGAGTACTTCTAGTTTCATACTTGCTCTAGGTAAAGCGAACGTTAAGCGTGCGTAGAGTTGTATCGATGGTCGATAGAACTTGAGGGAAAATATGTTCCACCTTTAGCTCCTCATTGGGTTTGACACTCTTACTTATCGATAAAGGCTACAATTGATCCCCTATACTTGTGGTTTATCAAGGACTAGATCGCCTTGGGCATCGACAACATAATCGAGGTCGTCGAACTTGATTCCCCGGCTTGGAGCGAACCCGTTGATCTGGTTAGAGTGATGCGTCGCCTTGACACGCGAGGCTATGATTCCGTGCGGAGGGGACTGGCCAGGGATGCAGGTATCCCCGACATTGACATTATCGCATGCGAATAGGCGACCCATTGATCCTTTTGACGATCTTGCAGTGGAACTGTCAATAAAAGCACCAATATCGGTGTCAAAACTAGTGGATCTTGGGTAGGGGGTCCGAACTATGGATCTTGGATCGATGGGTAACAGGAGACAAGGGGGACAATGTTTACCTAGGTTTAGGCCCTCTTGATGGAGGTAAAACCCTACGTCGTGCTCTTGATTATATTGATGATGGAATACAAAGTACAGAGTTTATCTACCTCGAGATCGGATGTTGTGGTCTAAACCTAGGAGTAATGAGCTTCAATCTATCCTATGAACTAATACCATCCGGCTTATATAGATACCGGGGGTGCTAGGGTTACATAACATCGGTTACAATTAGGAAGGAAACATGTCGAAGTGCACGTAGTCATGGAGTGCACGCCAAGTCTTCGAAAGAGTCCATCGTCTTGAAAAATACATCATCACCTTCATCTATCCGGAGCCCAATAATGGAAATAGGACTACTGAGGAGTTCGACCCATGGAAAGGAATAAACTGCCCAAGGACCCCTTATTCCCGGACTCCCTTAGTCGGCTTTGACCTCGCTTACACTAGCAGTCGTGATGGGCATGATCACAAGGTTGTCGTTGCCCAGTTGTGTGTGCACCATCATGTTCTCCTCTACCACTACTTCCTGGCACTGTGCCTTGCGAGCATTTAACTAGGTTTTTCAACAGCCTCGGCAACAGGTTCACTACGGTGGACCCCACCAATTATCCAAAGGTGCTCAAGACTTCGGGTTTAGTCTGCGAGAAGCTTGTCGACATCCGCGACCACTACAGGATCTCAGGCAACAAGAAGGACTGGACTCCCATGTTGACCTAGCCGAGGCCATCATCGACACCTACTACAGAGGCATGAAGGCTGAGTGCAACAAGAACAAGCCTTCCTATGCGCACAGGGCCTGGGTGAAGAGACTAGATGAACATCACCTCCAGACCACGGCCAAGGAATCATAAACATGCTACGAGATGTTCACGCGGATCGTTGACATGAGGAACTGCCTCCTACCTCAATACATTGAGGGCTCGAGCCACGAGCAGAGAGGTGGCGGCAAGCGTCACAGGAAGTAGATGATGTGTTCATCGTTTCCCATACTCACAATGTGCCAAAATATTTATAATTTTAGTAGGCTAAGTTTATTATGCATGTAATAGTTTATTGAGGTTTGCGCCAATGTTATGTGTGTAGTTACTTATGTATTTGAATGCTTAATTAGGTTATGCAATCATGTTATTATGTGTGTAATTGTTTACTCATGTATGCCTATGTTATGTGTGTAGTCACTTATGTATTTGAATGTTTAATTTGATTGTGCAATCATGTTCTTCTTCATACAACATAGATGTTTGTGCGTAGACTGAGCATATCACACCACATACAGATTAAGCTACCGAATTTGTCAATGATGATTTCATCAATCACATATACGATTGTCGTTGCCCAGATGATCATTTAGGCGCCAACGCACGCTCGGGTCGCGTCCCCTCACGCGCGCTCTGCTAGCGGTTGGGGCCGGCGCACAACCCGACAACCGTATCCGGTGTCACGTGTTATCACACATGTGTTAACATAAGTAAATGTATGTGTAACTTACTAATCATCGCACACGAGTACTCACGTATGTATCATGTGCAATACTCCTAGCCACCGAAGAAACTAGTTTACATTTTCAAAGTTTTTTCTACACACACAATCACACACGAATTAACTGTAGTAACCGTGTGTTTTATATTTTCTCATCGCAAATAGTTCATCCGAGTGGGTTGTTTATCGCGTATGACACACATCTTGCTTACACGAATCGTTTGTGTTCCTTTAGCTCATTGCAAAGAGTTCATCTATGTGAACTGTATGCCGCATATCAAATACATCTTGTTAAACTGAACCATTTCTGTTGTGTTTCCTAATCGAAAACAGTTCGTCTGAGTGAACGGTATGCCGTATATCTGATACTTCCCAAATTTATCTATAATTTATGCTTGTTCCATGATCTTTTGGGTGACATTGTCATATGTTTTGCTACACTTCTATATCTTCTTACACATATTTGGAGTAACCTACTAACTCAGTGAACCGAGTGCCAGTTTCTGTGTGCTAATGTCTTTTTTGCAGGGGCTTTTACCCAATTTACCGGAGCCCCAAAAATCCCAAGAAAAATATATAAAAATCAGCGCACCAGAACCTTCACAAAGCACGAAAGGGGGCTAGAGGGGGGCCAGGGGCCGCCCAGGCGACCTGTGGGTGCGGCCCACCCCCAGGTTGCGCCGGGAGGCCGCCTGGGTGGGTCCCACGCCCTATGGTGCCCTCCTTTCGCCTATATTTACCCCTCAACGAGGAAAACCCTATACAAGTTCCAGAATCGCGAATTTCTCCATCGTTCCGCCGCCGCAGCTCTTCCGTGATCGGGAGCGTCAGGACACCTCTTACCGACACTCTGTCAGAGGGAGGATTGACCTCCGGGAGCTTCTCCACAGCCATGGATGCTTCCGGATGTGCCGTGAGTAGTCCTCCTTGGACCATGAGTCTATGACCAGTAGCTATGTGATGTCTTCTCTACAATCTTGCGCTTCCATGATTAGCCCTTGTGAGTTGCCCTACATGATCAAGGCACCTATGTAATTTTCAAGCTATTGCTATGCTCGGTTTGTTGGGATCCGATGGATTATGAGATTATGTTCAGACTGCCATGAGTTATATATTTGATTATCCTTTTATATTATGTTCTTTAGTGATTCATGCATGTTCTCCGTTGCTTTTTATTGCTTTGGCCGATTAGTAGATTGTAACTCCAAGAGGGAGCGTTATGCATGATTGTGGGTTCATGCCCCGTGATGTCTAGCTTGAGTGACAGAAACATGAGACTAGGGGATGTGTTGTTGCCACCAGGGATAAAACAACGGTGCTTGTGACCACAGTTGCAAGGATTGTTTACCTTACGCATAGTTCGTTAATGCAGTTGTCCGTTGATTTGAGTTTACACTTTGGGTGGGGCTCGCAACTTAATACCAGTGTGATGTGATGCGTCCATTTTGCATCATGCTTTCATGTTGATATTTATCGCTTTATGGACTTTTATATTACTTTGTGGTACTATACTTATGCCTTTTCTCTTTTATTTTGCAAGGTTTATTTGAAGAGGGAGAATACCGGCAGCTGAAATTCTGGACAGAAAAAGGAGCAAGTCTGAGTCCTCTATTATGTGCAACTCCAAATGCCCTGAAAATCGACGTGGAATTTTTTGGGAACATATAAAAAATACTGGACGGAAGAAGTGCCAGACGGGAGCTACCAGGGGCCCACAAGCCTCGTAGCCGCCACCTACCCCCCTGGCGGCGGCTACAGGGCTTGTGGGCACCCTGGTGGCCCACTACCCCCCCCCCCCTCTTTTGCTATATGAAGGGTTTCGTCCGAGAAAATATCAAGGTGGATCTTTTTCGTGGATTCTGTGCCGCCATGAGGCGGAACTTGAGCAGAACCAATATAGAGCTCCGGCAGGACGATCCTGCCGGGAAACTTCCCTCCCGGAGGGGGAAATCGTCACCATCATCATCACCAACACTCCTCTTGTCAAAGGGGAGTCATCTCCATCAACATCTTCATCACCACCATCTCGTCTCCAAACCCTAGTTCATCTCTTGTAACCAATCTCCGTCTCGCGACTCTGATTGGTACTTGTAAGGTTGCTAGTAGTGTTGATTACTCTTTGTAGTTGATGCTAGTTGGATTACTTGGTGGAAGAGTTTATGTTCAGATCCTTGATGCTACTCATTACACCTATGATCATGATTATGATTATGTTTTGTGAGTAGTTACTTTTGTTCCTGAGGACATGGGATAAGTCTTGCTAATAATAGTCATGTGAATTTGGTATTTGTTCGGTATTTTGATATGTTGTATGTTGTCTTTTCCTCTAGTGGTGTTATGTGAACGTCGACTACATAACACTTCACCATATTTGGGCCTAGAGGAAGGCATTTTGGAGTAGTAAGTAGATGATGGGTTGCTAGAGTGACAGAAGCTTAAACCCAGTCTATGTGTTGCTTCGTAAGGGGCTGATTTGGATCCACTAGTTTAATACAATGCTTAGATGTTGTCTTAATTCTTCTTTCATAGTTGCGGATGCTTGCGAGAGGGGTTAATCATAAGTGGGAAGCTTCTCCAAGTAAGGGCAGTACCCAAGAACCGGTCCACCCACACATCAAACTATCAAAGTAACGAACGCTTATCACATGAACATGATGAAACTAGCATGACAGAAATTCCCGTGTGTCCTCGGGAGCGTTTTTCCTCCTATAAGACTTTGTTCAGGCTTGTCCCTTGCTACAAATGGGATTGGGCCACTTCGCTGCACCGTTACTACTACTTGTTACTTGTTACTTTTCACTTGCTACGTTTCACCGCACTACACAATCACTTGTTACCGCTACTTTCAGTGCTTGCAGTTATTACCTTGCTGAAAACCGTTTATCAGAGCCTTCTGCTCCTCGTTGGGTTCGACACTCTTACTTATCGAAAGGACTACGATTGATCCCCTATACTTGTGGGTCATCAAGACTCTTTTCTGGCGCCGTTGCCGGGGAGCCAAGTGCCTTTGGTAAGTGGAATTTGGTAAGGAAACATTTATATACTGTGCTGAAATTTATTGTCACTTGTCACTATGGAAACTATTCCTTTGAGGAATTTGTTCGGGGTATCTTCACCACGAACGGAAGCACGAGGAGTTGCTCCTCAACCTGAGGTACCTACTGAAAATATCTTTTATGAAATTCCTTCGGGTATGCTTGAGAAACTGTCTTTTATAGGAGATGGATCATCACATCCAGACTTGCATCTAATCTATGTAGATGAAGTTTGTGGTTTATTTAAGCTTGCAGGTTTGCCCGAGGATGAGGTAAAGAAGAAAGTCTTTCCTTTATCTTTGAAGGATAAGGCGTTGACATAGTATGGGCTATGTGATGATACTGGATCATGGGACTACAATCGGTTGAAATTGGAATTTCATCAAAAGGTTTATCCTATGCATTTAGTACATCGTAATCGGAATTATATTTATAACATTGGGCCTCGTGACAGGGAAAGCATAGATCAAGCTTGGGGGAGGCTTAAATCAATGCTATATGCGTGCCCCAATCATGAGCTCTCGAGAGAAATTATCACTCAAAACTTTTATGCTCGGCTTTCTCATGAAGATCGTACCATGCTTGACACTTCTTGTACCGGTTCTTTTATGAAGAAGGATATTGACCACAAGTGGAATTTATTGGAAAGAATCAAACGTAACTCTGAATTTCCAGTTTGATTGCGTTAAATCTTTTGTTGAAACAAACACTTCTAGTGATTTTAGCGCTAAGTATGGACTTGACTCTGAGATAGTAGCTTCTCTATGTGAATCTTTTGCTGCTCATGTTGATCTTTCCAAAGAGTAGTGGTTTAAGTATCATCCTCCTATAGAAGTCAACATAGTTAAACCCAATCTAGTTGAAGAGGAAGTCATTGCCTTTAGTGATCCTATTGTTCCTTGTGCCTACGCTGAGAAACCACCTTACCCTGCTAGGAAAAAGGATTATTCTAATGCTCCAACTGTGATACGTAGGGGTTACATTAGACCACTTGCACCCCCTGAGGAAATTAGAGTTGAACCTAGTGTTGCTATTATCAAAGATCTCTTAGCCGAAGACATAGACGGGCATGCTATCAAAATCTTTGAGGTCACCGCTAGAATTGCTAAACCTCACGCGAAAGACAAATACGGACATGTAGTTGGCCTTCCCGTTGTTTCTGTCAAGATAGGAGATCACTGTTATCATGGTTTATGTGATATGAGTGCTAGTGTTAGTGCAATACCCCAGTCCCTATATGATGAAATCAAAGATGAGATTGCACTTGCTGAGTTAGAACCCATTGATGTCACTATTACGCTAGCTAATAGAGACACTATTTGCCTTGTGGGAATTGTGAGAGACGTAGAAGTCATGTGTGGTAAGACGAAGTATCCTACTGATTTCCTCGTCCTTGCTACTGCACAAGATAGCTTTTGTCCCATCATATTTGGTAGACCCTTTCTCAACAATGTCAATGCTCATATTGATTGCATTAAACAGACTGTCACTGTCAGCTTCGAGGGTGTGTCTCATGAATTTAACTTCTCCAAGTTTGTAAGACAACCCCATGAAAAAGAGTCATCTCGTAGGGATGATATCATTGCTCTTGCCTCTATTACCATACCTCCTACGGATCCTTTAGAACAATATCTGCTTGAGCATGAAAATGATATGCATATGGATGAAAGAGATGAGATAGATAAAATTGTTTTAGAACAATATCCTATTCTCAAGAATAATCTGCCTCTTGAACTGCTTGGGGATCCTCCCCCACCAAAGTGTGATCCTATGTTCGAGCTAAAACAGTTACCAGATACTCTTAAGTATGCCTACCTTGATGAGAAGGAGATATATCCTGTTATTATTAGTGCTCACCTCTCGAATCATGAAGAGAAGAAGTTATTAAAAACTTTGAGGAAGCACCGTGCGGCTATTGGATATACTCTTTATGATCTTAAGGGTATTAGTCCCACTCTATGTTAGCACAAGATTAGAACTGATGCTGATTCTAAACCAGTTGCTGATCATCAAAGGAGATTAAATCCTAGGATGAAAGAGGTCATGAGAAAAGAAATATTAAAGCTTCTGGAAGCAGGAATCATTTATCCTGTTGCTCATAGTGATTAGGTAAGTCCAGTACATTGCAAACCTAAGAAGGGAGGTATCACCGTCGTTCCTAATGATAAGAATGAACTAATCCCACAGATGATTATTACTGGCTATAGGATGGTGATAGACTTCCGGAAACTGAACAAGGCAACCAGGAAAGACCATTACCCTTTGTCGTTTATCGACCAAATGCTAGAAAGGCTATCTAAACACACACACTTCTACTTTCTAGACGGTTATTCAGGGTTCTCGCAAATACCTGTTGCACAATCTGATCAGGAGAAAACCACTTTCACGTGCCCCTTCGGTACCTTTGCTTATAGACGTATGCCTTTTGGCTTATGCAATGCACCTGCCACCTTTCAAAGATGTATGATGGCTATATTCTCTGACTTTTGTGAAAAGATTGTTGAGGTTTTCATGGATGATTTCTCCGTTTATGGTTCTTCCTTTGACGATTGCCTCGGCAACCTTGATCGATTCTTACAGAGATGCAAAGATACCAACCTCGTCTTGAACTGGGAGAAGTGCCACTTCATGGTTAATGAAGGCCTCGTCTTAGGACACAAAATCTCTGAGAAAGGCATTGAAGTTGATAAGGCTAAGGTTGATGCAATTGAGAAAATGCCTTGCCCCACAGATATCAGAGGTATACGAAGTTTCCTAGGTCACGCCGGTTTCCATAGAAGGTTCATTAAAGACTTCTCTAAGATTTCTAGGCCTCTTACCAACCTCTCGCAGAAGGATGTTCCTTTTGTTTTTGATGAGGATTGTGAGGAAGCTTTCGAAATACTTAAGGAGGCCTTGATAACCGCACCTATTGTTCAACCACCTGATTGGAACTTGCCCTTTGAAATCATGTGCGATGCTAGTGATTATGTTGTTGGTGTTGTTCTAGGACAAAGAGTTGACAAGAAGTTGAATGTTATTCACTACGCTAGTAAAACTCTAGACAGTGCCCAAAGAAACTATGCCACTACAGAAAAGGAGTTTTTAACAGTCATGTTTGCATGCGAAAATTTCAGATCTTATATAGTTGACTCCGAAGTCACTATTCACTTTGATCATGCTGCTATTAAGTACCTTATGGAGAAGAAGGACGCTAAGCCTAGGTTAATCAGATGGGTTCTCCTGCTATAGGAATTTGATTTGCACGTTGTTGATCGAAAGGGTGCTGAGAACCCTATAGCAGATAACTTGTCCAGGCTAGAGAATGTCCTTGATGACCCATGACCTATTGATGACAACTTTCCTGATGAGCAATTAAATGTCATCCGCACTTCACATAGTGCACCGTGGTATGCTGATTACGCAAACTATATCATAGCCAAATACATACCACCCAGTTTCACCTACCAGCAAAAGAAGAAATTCTTCTTTGATTTGAGACACTACTTTTGGGATGATCCTCACCTTTATAAGGAAGGAGTAGATGGTGTTATTAGACGTTGTGTGCCTGAACATGAACAGGGACAGATCCTACAGAAGTGTCATTCCGAAGCCTACGGAGGACACCATGCTGGAGATAGAACTGCTCATAAGGTATTGCAATCAGGTTTCTATTGGCCCACTCTCTTCAAGGATGCCTGTAAGTTTGTCTTGTCTTGTGACGAATGCCAAAGAATAGGGAACATCAGTAAGCGGCAGGAAATGCCTATGGACTATTCACTTGTCATTGAACCATTTGATGTCTGGGGCTTTGATTATATGGGACCCTTCCCGAGTTCCAATGGGTATACTCACATCTTAGTCGTTGTTGATTATGTCACTAAGTGGGTAGAAGCTATCCCCACTAGAAATGTTGATCATCACACCTCTATTAAGATGCTTAAAGAAGTCATTTCCCCAAGATTTGGAGTCCCTAGATATTTGATGACTGATGGTGGTTCACACTTCATTCATGGTGTTTTCCGCAAGATGCTTGCTAAGTATGATGTCAACCATAGAGTTGCATCTCCTTATCATCCTCAGTCTAGTGGTCAAGTGGAGTTGAGTAATAGGGAGATCAAATTGATCTTACAAAAGACTGTCAATAGATCTCGAAAGAATTGGTCTAGCAAACTTGACTATGCACTATGGGCTTATAGGACTGCTTATAAGAATCCCATGGGCATGTCGCCGTATAAAATGGTTTACGGTAAGGCCTATCATTTACCTCTTGAGCTGGAACACAAAGCTTATTGGGCAATCAAAGAGCTCAACTTCGATTTCAAACTTGTCGGTGAGAAGAGGTTGTTTGATATCAGCTCATTAGATGAATGGAGGGCCCAGGCATATGAGAATGCCAAGTTGTTCAAGGAAAAGGTTAAGACATGGCATGATAAAAGAATACAAAAATGAGAGTTCAATGTAGGTGATTATGTCCTGCTATACAATTCTCGCTTAAGATTCTTCGCAGGCAAGCTTCTCTATAAATGGGAAGGTCCTTACGTTGTCGAGGAAGTATATCGTTCTGGTGCCATCAAAATAAATAACACGAAAGGTAATTTTCCTAGAGTGGTAAATGGGCAAAGAATGAAGCATTATATCTCTGGTACTCCCATAAATGTTGAGACCAATATCATCAATATCATAACTCCAGAGGAGTACATAAGGGATGTTTATCAGCTTGTTTCAGACCCTGAAAACGAAGAGGTATGTGTTTCGGTTAGTAATTGGACTCCGAAACTTTTCCAGTAGGAAATTTTCTCCGTTTTGGAATTTATGGAAAAATAGAAAAATAAAAAGCAGTCCGGAGAGCGTACGAGACGGCCACAAGCTTGGTAGCCGCCACGTGCCCCCCTGGCGGCGGCTATAGGGCTTGGGGGCACCTCGTGTGCCTCCCGGACTCCGTTTTCTTGCGGAGCACTCCTTCTGGTCCAGAAAAAAAAATATATACGCCCGAGGGTTTTGATCTCCATATCACGTAGTTTTCCTCTATTTTCGTTTTGAGCCTGTTGTCTGCCGCAGATTTAGAGCAACGATGTCTCAGGAATCTGTTGGGGAGAATAATCTCCCCCAAGTTCATGAAGAAGTAGATGCTGATCTGAAAAGAGTAGAAGTCACGGAAGCCAGGAAGAAAGCTAAGAAGAAACCCAAGCTAGGGAGGAAGTTCAACCTATGTTCAACATTGAAGACGTTGAAGGAGTAGATTTTCTCCAACCCTTCCTCCATGTGCTGTCTCCATCCGTGATTGAACTCTTGAGGTTTTGTGAAACAACTCGTGCTCGCAATATTTCCCTTTCTCATGAAGTTGTTTGGCTGGAAAACCATGTCGCATATCTCAAATGTATAAATCAAAGATTGATAGCTCTCTTGGAATCAAAGGCAAAGACTCCACCACCATCACCACCAAAGGAAGACAAATAAGCATTGGTATGGGCAATCCCCTTGGCTTTTGCCAAGCTTGGGGGAGTTGCCATGGTATCGTACCACCTTTATATCTTTTGCTTTTACCTTTGTTTTAGTTCTTTCCTTTTTAGTTTTTACTTTCTTCTCTTACTGGAATAAGTCTTTAGTGTATAGTTTGCGTCTTTTGCCTTGTGTCTCACCCGATGTATTCGAGCCTGCGAGCTATATAATAAAGAGTATCTTAGTCAAGGGCTTTGTTTTGTGTCGTGATCAAAAGTATGAAAAGAACGATAGCATGAAAGATCATGAGATGATCCTATGGAAAGTGATAGCTTCACTTATAACAAGTATGATGATTGGAACTTGTTGAGAATAGACTAACATAGACCCCAGTCATTGTTGCAATTAATAAGAAGTAATAAGGAAAGAGAGGTTCACATATAAATATATCATCTTAGACACTTTTTACAATTGTGAGCACTCACCAAACTATTACATGCTTAGAAGTAGATGTTGGACAAGGAAGACAACGTAATGAATTGTGTTTTCTTGGTTCCAAACAATGTTATATGCCTAGAGATCCCTTAGCATGTGACGATTGCTTCCACCTCATATTAGCCAAAACTCCCGCACCAAGTAGAGATACTACTTGTGCATCCATAAACCTTCAACCCAGTTTTGCCATGAGAGTCCACCATACATGCCTATGGGTTGAATAAGATCCCTCAAGTAAGTTGTCATCGGTGCAAGCAATAAAAAATGCTCTCTAATATGTATGATCTATTAGTGTGTGGAAAATAAGCTTTATACGAACCTGTGATGAGGAAGACATAAAAGCGACAGACTGCATAATAAAGTTCTTTATCACAGGAGGCAATATAAAGTGACATTCCTCTGCACTAAGAGGACACGCATCCAAACCTCAAAAAGCGCATGACAACCTCTGCTTCCCTCTGCGAAGGGCCTATCTTGTACCTTTACTTTTTTCCCTTGGAAGAGTCATCGTGATCTTCACCAATTCCTTATTTTGCCTTTGTCTTGGCTACCGTCACATGCTAGGGAAAGATCTATATTCATATATCAACTTGGAGATGAGTACTTATGCTTTATTATTGTTGACTTTACCCTTGAGGTAAATGGTTGGGAGGCAAAACTATAAGCCCCTATGTTTCTCTGTGTGCAGCTGAAACTTTGATACCATGAGTACCACGTGAGTTGTAACAATTGTGGAAAACAAAAGAGATGATTGAGTATGTGGGTTTGCCTTACAAGCTCTTATTTGACTCTTTCTGATGTTATGATAAATTGCAATTGCTTCAATGACTATGGACTGTTGTTGGCTACTTCTCAGTAAGGTTTTTGTTTCATACTTTGCTTTGTGAAGGAATTGTTACTTTCCCATAAGAATCTTTATGATGTATTGTTGTTCTATGTGTGATCATGATGCCCTCATGTCTGCATTATGTTTTATCGACACCTTCACCCCTAAACATGTGGACATGTTTATGGATCTTGGTTTTCGCTTGAGGACAAGCGAGGTCTAAGCTTGGGGGAGTTGATACGTCCATTTTGCATCATGCTTTCATGTTGATATTGATTGCTTTATGGACTGTTATATTACTTTGTGGTACTATACTTATGCCTTTTCTCTCTTATTTTGCAAGGTTTATTTGAAGAGGGAGTGTCGTGGGTATAAGTCTGACAATAGATGTGTGGGGTACGAAAGGATGGGCAGAGCCTTAGCTACGGCGAGGTTGTATGAGTTCAGGCCCCTCTGCGGTGGAGGTAATAGCCCTACTTCTCAGTGCTCTGGGAGATTGTTGTCGAGTGGAATATGGAATACAATGAGTTGCTAACCCCTGCACCAGTGGGGGAGGGTGGCTTATATAGAGTGCGCTGCCCTCCACAACGGTTCGGTGCACAGGGGTGGAGTAGTGGCGAATAAATGCCTGCATTACAGGTAACGTACGTCTTAAATGCTAATAAAGGCACATGGAAACGTATGACCGTTTCCCTCCAGGGGGGTTACGATGCGCAGAGTGGAATCCAGTCGGTTAGTTTGATAAACTCCGAATGCTAATCTCCGACTGGATGGTCGAGGATCTGTTACCGACTGGATGAAGGGAACTTCTTAGTTCAGTCGGAACTGACTAAGGGCCTTGTCCCTTATGAGGGGTAGTCCTTGGGTTGGACCTACAGGGCAGGCCTATGACCCTACCCCAGGACTATGACCCCATCATTAGTCCCCGAATGGATTGGGGTTGGAACGACGAAGCGATGCTTGAAGTTTGGATCCGACTGGAACGTATGTGACTTTGGCGTTGCTTGCCTCGATCCATTTTATCTTTTCTGACCAACGATCCGAGTGGAAGTATTTGTGGATCAAACTGTCGGAAACCGAGTGCTTCCAGGGTATCTCCTGACGTGACCAGTCAACTGACAGCGGTGGATTTTTTGGGATCCTCAAATTTCGGTTACCGCGCGCTCAGCGGGGATGACGACATCGCGCTCGAGTAGCGCGTGACGCCTCGATTCTCGCGCCTTCATCTTCTCCACTGATATCACCGCGGTTGGTCGGGGGCTACGGTTTCGGGGCCACCTGCCAGTGACGCAGTGGGAACCTTACTTAAACCTCAGCGGCGAGGGTTTTCTCGTTACGCTCGCCGGATCTCTTGCCTTTGCTTGCTCCGCTCCTCTCGCCTCCTCCTGCGCACCCAAGCTTCCTCCTTTTCCTTCTCCTTCGCGGACCCGCAGCTTCCGCCATGACCAACGGACAGACTAGCAAGCTGGAGGCGAAGAAGAAGAAGGGGAAGGCGGCGGCTCCTGCTCAGCGGCGGCAGCGAGCATTGCCGGCGGGGTGGATCCAGGGGGACTTCCTCCCCTCCACGGTGACGGAGGGGGATCTGCTGGAGCTGGTGGAGCACGGGATGATCGTGCACAGGTCGTGGAGGCTGCCGGCGGACGATGAGATCGAGCCGGCGCCCCGGGAGGGGGAGCGCGTCCTGCTGCTCAGCCACGTATATCGAGGTTTCTCTCTGCCCCCGCATCCTTTCTTCAAAGGCATAATGAACCACTTCGGGGCGCAGCTTCACCACTTTCCCCCGAATGCTATAGCTCATCTCTCTACTTTCATAGTCATGTGTGAGTGCTTCATCGGCTGTCCCCCCCATTGGGGGCTGTTCAAACATATTTTCTCTGCTAGATCCCAAACTATCAAACGACTTCACCAGTCGGATGATAAGACACACCTTCTCCAGCTCTGCGGAGGCTTAGGTTTCCAGAAGAAGAGTAGAAGTAGTTATCCTGCCCTTCAGCTGAGTGAGTCGGTTAGGAACTGGCAGTCGACGTGGTTCTACTGCCAAGACGTTGCATGCCCGAATGCCACGACAGGGTTGCCTCCTTTTAGCTTAGATCAACCCGCTCCACCTAAGCAGCTTGCGCTCACGAAGGCGGAGAAGATCGACATCCAGCCTCTGGTCGACGCACTCATAGATGTCATCAGAAGGGGACTCATCGGCATAGATTTGCTGGAGATTTTCCTCGGTCGGCGCATACAACCACTGCAGGCTCGCGACCACGCCATGTGGCATTACACGGGGCCCGAAGACTCCACTCGGACCAACGTCTTGGGTGTGACCGAGGAGAAGGTGGCGTCGTGGGTGCTCCAGATCACTGGCGCCTGTGAGAACCCCAGAGGGTCTCGGCGAGTGAGGGCTTTCTGCGCGGACAATCCTCCTCCGAACCAGGTGAGTACCATTGGTCGAGTGCACGTAACTGTCTTAGTTTTATCGCTTTCTTGAATCTCTGCCTGGCGTCTGATGTCGCCGACTGTATTTTATGCAGAAGTGGACCAACTGGTTTTCCCCCATCTCGAACGGGAACCCGGCTAAGGAGGAGGAGGAGGGCAGCCAGGAGGGCAGCATGGAGAGCGTCGAGTACGTCTCCGACAGTGGGGAAACGGAGGAAGAGTCTAGTGAAGAAGAGGAGGAAGACGAAGAGCAGGACTCGCCACCCCTGCAGGTAGAGCATCGAACCAAGCGCCGACATGAACCTGCAGCTCTCTCGGCCCTTCCAGCATCTTCGAGTGCCCCGCCAACTGCTCCTGCGGTTCCGAGTGCCCCGTCAACTGTTCCCGGGGGTCCGAGTGCTCGGAGCACCAAGAGGACCAGGGATGCTGCTACTGAACTTGCGGGTCAGCCTTCCAAAGTGGCCAAACCGAGCGGATCTAAACCTCGGAAGGCTTTGCCGCGGATGAGGGTCACCGTTCCCGTCACCTCGACGTAAGTATATTGTTCTTCTAATTTCTTCTCATATTCGATTGGACTCCTGTTTATTGGTCGAATGAATTTCACTCGACAGAGTTGCTACCTCTGCCACCTCTCCAGCATGCCAGGGGGATGACCCCATGGACACGGACAACGTCGTCTCGTCACAGCCAGGTGCGTTGTAGCGATTCCGAGAGTTTTATATTATCGCATCGCGAATTCTGTCTTTGGTCTTGCCCCTTTCTTTTTCTGAGATCTCGCACCATTCGGTCTGGCAGGGGCGATTTATGTGGATGAGGGTGACCAGGGGAGACCTGAGCAAGCTGCGGAGCCTGTCCTTGAGGCTGTACCGCCAGTTACTGCTCTCGTCGCGGACGTGCCGCCGACTGAGGCGATGCCGCCGACTGAAACGACGCTGGTTGCTGTTGAACTGACTGGAGCGGGCCTTGGGATGCCCAAGGAGCTTCCAACGATGCCAGGCCCATCAAATGTCGAGTTCAACGTCCAGCGCCTCCCGGAGGATCAGGTGGGAGCGGCCAAGGGGGCCATGGTGCAGGCGGAGCTGATGGCGGGAGAAGCCAAGAAAGCGTACGACTCCATCGCATCCCTGTACCACCGAAGCTTGGAACTGCGGGACGATGTCCGAGTAAGTGGGCTAGTAAGTATTTACTTTTCTCTTGTAACCCACTGAGTGTGCTCGGATACCGTATGATGTTTGCAATGGGTTCACTCTGAGCGAACCCAGTGGGTGTAGTCCCCGAGACTTCTGTCGTGTGCTTGCACCGGCAGTTGTCTTTATGCATATTGTCTTTGACTTGGTCAGATCCGTAAATAGTTGGGGCACTTGGAGTGCACCTACTGCAAGAGTCCCCGAGAGTAATTTTACTCAGGTCGGGTAGTATTATTCTCGTAGGCGTAGGTGTTGTCATGTATCTCAATAGGGCGGACCTGTTTGAGTTTCATGCCAGTGGGGTCACTCTCAGTGAACCCACTGGGTGTCGTCCCCGAGACCGCTGTCGACTGCTTGCGTCGGCAGGGGTCTGAAGAACTTAGACTTTGTATTGTTGGATTTGTCTGATCGTCTCTTGGTGCTGGCTGGCAGAAACCTTGTGAGATCGGGGCAGCATACGAGACTCTTAGGGCTGAAAAGGTTCAGTTTGCCGGTGAGCTGGATGCGACACTGATTGCAATGGCTGGTATGAAGGACGTTCTGGCGGAACGAGAGAAGTCGTTGGAGCAGGCTCATGAAGCGAACAAGGCACTAACTGCTGAAGTTGAGAAGATGAAGGCGCATAGGTCTGAGCTGATGGGGCAAATGAATGTGCTGAACAAGCGGTGTATAGCGCAGGAAAAGTACGTCAGCGACTGGGCCCGGCAGATGATAATGTGTCTGGGTGGTAAGTCATGTTTTTCCGAGTGCTTGTGGTATGTGCGTTACACTCGGTGCTTATTGTTTGCTTGTCCTCTGTTTGCAGATTTTTGCATGGACGCTGAGGCTGAAGCAGCTGACGTGGAGCGGTCGATTCGCGAGAACATTCCACTCGGCGAGGATGCCAATCGAGATCTGCTACGAGCGCACATTCGCGTGGGCAAAGTTGGTCCTTTCATCAGTCGACTGAGAGAAGTCGTCGGCCGGATCGACAAGGAGCTTTGGCCTGAAGATGAGTCGCGGCATGAGATGGAAAACTTGATGACTCGACTGGAGGAGGTCCCAAACCGAGTGCAGTCATGGAAGAAATCTGCGGCTCGCTGTGGTGCAGACGTTGCTCTCTCCCTGGTCTGAATGCATTGCAAGGAGGTGCGCGAAGAGAAGCTGAAAGAGTTGAAGGTCGCCAACACGAAGAAACTTCGATTCGAAGACTTCATGGAAACCTTCCTTGAGAGTGCTACCCGCATCGCCGACGGGATCGACCTGGACACATTCGTGGAGCCCTCCAGTCCTGGCGCCAATCCAGACGACGCGTAAGAAAACTTTTACCTCGGTATGCCGAGTGTTGGTTGTAAGAAACCTTGGCCACTTCTGTTGGCCGTCACATTCTTGGTTCGATGCGGGTAAGCTTGATCCGCACCGAGTGAACTATCTTTAGGTGAACTTCGAATTTGAATCAAATCGTTGGCTCTTCTGTTGCAATTTTTGCTCGAGTTTTTGTTTGGCGTTTCTTGGTGAAGCCAATGGCAAACATGCGGAGCATGTAAGTGTCAGTTGCCTTGACATCTGCATGAGCCTCTCTGAGGGTCTTGCGGACTCTCCGAGTGGATCTGTAGGATACAGTCGAAGGTAATAGAATACTTAGGCGACTCATGACCGCGGCTAAGTTGTCGAGTGCGACAGACAAGCCGCACTCGGAGCGGGTTGGAATTCATGTAATTGTCAGTGGTCTAGACATCCACATGAGCCTCAATGAGGGTCTGCTGAGTCTCCGAGTGGATCTGTAGGGTACACTCGAAGGCAATAGAGTACTTAGGCGATTCATGATCGCGGCTAAGTCGTCGAGTGCGTCGCACAGGCCTCACTCGAAGCGAGTTGGTACTCATGTAATTGTCAGTGGTCTTGACATCCACATGAGCCTCAATGAGGGTCTGCTACTCATGTAATTGTCAGTGGTCTTGACATCCACATGAGCCTCAATGAGTGTCTGCTGAGTCCCCGAGTGTATCTGTGGGATACAGTCGCAGGAAGCTTTGTACTTAGGTGATTCTTGATCGCAGCTAAGTCCCCGAGTGCAACGTTTGGTGCACACACGGAGAAAGTTAGTACTTAGGCGATTCTTGATCGCAGCTAAGTCCCCGAGTGCGACGTTTAGTGCACACACGGAGAAGATTAGTACTTAGGCGATTCTTGGTCGCAGCTAAGTCCCCAAGTGCGACGTTTAGTGCACACTCGGAGAAAGTCAGTACTTAGGCGATTCTTGATCGCAGCTAAGTCCCCGAGTGCGACGTTTAGTGCACACTCGGAGAAAGTTAGTGCTTAGGCGATTCCTGATCGCAGCTAAGTCCCCGAGTCCGACGTTTAGTGCACACTCGGAGAAAGTCAGTACTTAGGTGATTCTTGATCGCAGCTAAGTCCCCGAGTGCGACGTTTAGTGCACACTCGGAGAAAGTTAGTGCTTAGGCGATTCTGTATCGCAGCTAAGTCCCCGAGTGCGACGTTTAGTGCACACTCGGAGAAAGTTAGTACTTAGGCGATTCTGCATCGCAGCTAAGTTTTTTTTTTGAGACCGGAGTCTGCGACCGCGGAAGAATTTTGAATCTGCAAAAGCTCAATCTGCTTTATATTATTTCACCAATACTTGTTCTTTACATTGCTTCGGTCGCCGGTCACGTGTAGAAGCGCTTCAGGAGATCTCCGTTCCATGCTCGCGGCTCGTCTGTCTCCCTGTCGACGTTGTAGAGTCTGTATGCTCCGTTTTCAGCACCTTGGAGATGATGAAGGGTCCTTCCCAGGCAGGAGCCAACTAGTGAGGTCTTTGCTGATCCACTCGGAGCACTAGGTCGCCTGCTTGGAACGTGCGACTCCTGACGTGTCGTGCGTGAAAACGCCGTAGATCTTGTTGATAAATGGTTGAGCGAGTCAGTGCCATCTCGCGCTCCTCCTCTAGAAGGTCCACTCCGTCTTGCCTTGCTTGTTCTGCTTCAGCTTCGGAAAAGAGTTCGACTCGTGGAGCATTGCGAAGCAAGTCACTCGGAAGGACTGCTTCTGCTCCGTAAACGAGGAAGAACGGTGATCGCCCTGTAGATCTGTTCGGGGTTGTGCGAAGACCCCAAAGCACTGAAGGTAGCTCGGTGACCCATGCACCAGCGGCATGTCCCACCTCTCGCAGGAGTCGGGGCTTCAAACCTTGCAGAATAAGTCCATTTGCCCGCTCTGCTTGTCCATTGGATTGAGGATGCGCCACGGATGCAAAGTCCACTCGGATACCTTGGCTTGAACAGAAACCTTTGAATCTGTCCGAGTCAAAGTTTGTCCTGTTGTCCGTGATTATGCTGTGAGGTACACCGAATCTGGAGATGATGTCCCTAACAAACTTGATGGCTGTTAGGGTGTCGAGCTTCTTGATGGGCTTGGCTTCAATCCATTTTGTGAACTTGTCGACTTCCAGCAACAAATGTGTGTATCCTCCTTGGCCTGTCCTGAATGGGCCGACTGTATCTAATCCCCATACTGCAAACGGCCACACAAGAGGGATTGTTTTCAACGCAGATGTTGGCTTGTGGGACTTGTTGCAGTAGAACTGACAGCCTTCACATCGGTCGACCATATCTTTAGCCATTTCGTTTGCCTGCAGCCAGAAGAAACCAGCTCTGAATGCTTTGTCGACGATCGCTCTCAAAGAGGCGTGATGACCGCAGGTTCCCGAGTAAATTTCTTCCAGGATTAACTGTCCCTCCTCTGGGGAGATGCATCGTTGAAGAACGCCTGAAACGCTTTCCTTGTACAACTGGCCATCAATGACAGTGAACGACTTCGACCTGCGGACTATCTGCATGGCCTGGACTTCGTCTTCTGGTAATTCCTGCCTAAGGATATATGCAATGATCGGCACAGTCCAATCAGGGATGACAGCAAGAATCTCCATGACCAGATCAACCACAGCAGGTACATCGACTTCAGTCGGATCTGTCAAACTCTTTGGTTGTACTGGTTCCTCTGTGAAAGGATCTTCTTTGACCGAGGGAAGGTGGAGGTGCTCGAGGCAGACGTCACTCGGGACTGGTCTCCGAGTGGATCTGAGTTTTGCCAACTCATCAGCTGCTTGGTTCTTCAGTCGCGGAACATGGTGGAGTTCTAGACATTCAAACTTCTTCTCGAGCTTCCTCACTGCATTGCAGTATGTGGTCATGGTGGGGTTCCTGACGTCCCACTCTTTCATCACTTGATTAACCATCAAATCCGAATCGCCATAGACCATCAAGCGACGGACGCCGAGTGCGATGGCCATACGCAGTCCATAAAGGAGAGCTTCATACTCTGCCTCATTGTTGGAGGAATCAAAGTGTATCTGCAGCACATACTTGAGTTTGTCGCCCTTTGGCGATACGATCACAACGCCAGCGCCGGAGCCATTCAACATCTTGGACCCATCAAAGAACATTGTCCAATGAGCCGAGTAGATGTGGGTCGGTTGCTGTTGTTCTACCCATTCTTCTATGAAGTCATCCAGGGCTTGAGACTTTATAGCTTTCTTGGCCTCGAACTTGATATCGCAGTACAACATCTCCATTGCCCACTTCGCCACTCGGCCTGATGCGTCCCGATTGTGGAGGATTTCCGACAACGGGGCATCAGAAACAACAGACACCGAGTGGTCTTGGAAATAATGGGCTACCTTCTTCGCAGTCATGTAAATCTCGCAGATAAGTTTTTGATAGTGGGGATACCTCTGCTTGGAAGGAGTCAGGACATCGGAGACGTAATACACTGGCCGCTGAACTTTGTATGCTTTGCCTTCTTCTTCTCGTTCGACTGTAAGAACAGTGCTGACGACTTGATTTGTAGCCGCGATATACAGAAGAAGGGGCTCTTTACTGAGCGGAGCAGTAAGAACCGGCTGGGTGGAAAGTAGGACTTTGAGGTCGACGAATGCGACTTGGGCTTCGTCTGTCCACTCGAAAGTATCTGATTTCTTCATGAGTCGGTACAGAGGAAGTGCTTTCTCGCTGAGTCGACTGATAAACCTGCTCAAAGCCGCTAGGCAACCTGTGAGCCGTTGAACATCGTGTATTCTGACTGGCCTCTCCATTCGGACGATGGTCCCGATTTTTTCGGGGTTGACATCGATCCCTCGTTCAGAAACGAAGAAACCAAGTAACTTTCCGTTGGGAACGCCGAATGAACACTTGGCGGGGTTGAGCTTGATATCGTACCTACGAAGGTTGGCGAATGTTTCTGCCAAGTCAGTCAGCAGGTCGGAACCTTTGCGTGACTTGACTATGATATCATCCATATACGCCTCCACATTCCGACCGATCTGGTCGAGGAGGCATTTTTGGATCATGCGCATAAAGGTAGCTCCTGCATTCTTCAAACCGAATGGCATAGTGATGTAGCAGAAGCACCCGAATGGGGTAATGAAGGCTGTTTTTAATTCATCGGGGCCATACAGACGGATCTGATGATAGCCCGAGTAGGCATCAAGAAATGACAAACGCTCGCAACCCGCAGTCGAATCGACAATTTGATCGATGCGGGGGAGCGGAAAATGGTCTTTTGGGCAGGCCTTATTGCGATGCTTGAAGTCGATGCACATTCGGAGCGACTTGTCCTTCTTGGGCACCATGACAACATTGGCGAGCCACTCGGAGTGGTGAACCTCGCGAATGAAGTTGGCTGCCAGCAGCTTGGCCACCTCTTCCCCGATTACCTTCCTCTTGTGCGCGGCGGACCGGCGCAGGCGTGCTCGGACGGGCCGAGCGGCGGGATCCACATGCAGTCGGTGCTCAGCCAACTCCTTGGGTATACCCGGCATGTCAGAGGGTTTCCATGCGAAGATGTCCCAGTTCTCACGGAGGAATTGGGTGAGCTCGGCTTCCTATTTAGGATCGAGGGTGGTCGAGATGTTCGTCGGGGCAGCAGTGTCGTCCGTCGGGTGGATGTTGACCTTCTTCGTCTCTCCTGCCGACTGAAATGCGGACTCCGAAGCTGGCTTCTTCGAACGCATCAAATCAGCGGGGTCGACTGTCTTCTTGTACTCGTCAAGCTCGAGGACGGCCATCTGCTGGTCGGTGATTCTTCGTCCTTGCTGCAGACACTCTTCGGCTCGCTGTCGATTGCCACTGATGGTGATCACACCTTTAGGGCCTGGCATCTTCAGCTTCAGGTATACATAACATGGACGGGCCATGAAACGCGCAGACGCCGGGTGGCCTAGAATTGCGTGGTAAGCGCTCTGGAAGTCTACCACCTCGAATGTCAGCTTTTCCTTGCGGAAGTTCTTGTCGGAGCCGAAAACGACGTCCAACACAATCTGGCCGAGTGACTTGGCCTTTCGTCCAAGGACGACTCCGTGGAACTTCATGCTGCTCTCGCTGAGTTTGGACATCGGAATGCCCATCCCCTTGAGAGTGTCAGCATACATGATGTTCAAGCCACTGCCGCCGTCCATGAGGACTTTGCGCAGTCGGACTCCTTCCACCACCAGGTCGACGACCAGAGCCTGTCTCCCTGGGGTGGGTACGTGTGCTGGATGATCCGACTGGTCAAAGGTGATCGCAGTCTGAGACCATTTGAGGAACTTGGGGTTGGTAGGGGTGGCCATGTTCACCTCCCTGTTCACCAGCTTCAATCGACTCTTGCTCTCAACGTCGGCAAAAATCATCAGCGTTGCATGGACTTGGGGGAACGGATCCTCCTTATCCTCCTCATCCTGTTCATTGTCCTTTTCACTCGGTTGCCCTTCGCCGAACCCCTGGATCAGGAGGCGACACCGTCGAGTGGTATGCTTTGGATATATGGGGTTGCCCTCTTCATCCATCTTCGTATGAACCGGACATGGCTGGTCCAGGATGGGATTATTGAACTGCTTCTTCTTGGGGGTGAACTGAGCCTTCCCTTTGCCCTTGAACTTGGCATTGGTTACAGCTGCATCTTCTGTCTGCGGAGTGGACGGAGCTTTCTGCTTCTGCTTCCGAGTGTTACTCCCATCTCCATCGGCGACTGTCTTGTGCTTGCCGCTTCGGATGCGGTCCTCTTCTTCGCCATTTGCATAGTGTGCTGCTATCTCCATCATTTTGCTCATGGAGATGTCACCTGTTCGGCCGAACTTTAGGTACAGATCCATGTATCGCACGCCTGCCTTGAAGGCGCAGACTGCTTGATGCTCTGTGACCTTCTCCACCGTGTGGTAGAGAGTTGTCCAATGCTGAATGAAATCACGCAGGGGCTCATTCTGCTTCTGGACGCAATGTTGCAGCTCCACGAGGCCCGCAAGGCGCATGCACGTCCCTTCGAAGGTCCTGATGAACACTCGGGCCAGATCTCCCCAACTGTAGATGCTTGAGGGGGGCAACTGGTTCAGCCACGCTCGCGCCGAGCCGTCGAGCATCAGAGGGAGGTGCTTCATGGCGACATGGTCGCCCCCTCCTCCGATCTGGACTGCCACTCGGTAATCATCCAGCCACGTTTCTGGCTTGGACTCTCCTGTAAACTTGTTGATTCCCGTCGCCAATCGGAAGTTGGGAGGGATGTCAGCCGAACGGATGGCTCGACTGAAACACTCGGGACCAGAAACGATGGTTCTTCTTCCACTCGGACGGTCAATATTGTAACCATCGCGGTGGGCTCTGCCCCTGTCGACCCTCCGCTGGGCGGTACGCCCTCTCGCGTCGGGCCTTGGGTCGTAAGTGTCACCGACTGAACACCGATCATCATAATGTCGGAGCCCGTAGGGCCCACCCCGCGGAGGGGTGCGTGAACGGCGACGATCTTCGGGATTTATGGAACGGCTGCCTCCCCTGTGTCGCTGATGAGAACCAGGGCTGTGAACTGACCGATGTGTATTCGCATGAACAGAACTATTGTGGATCATGTTGTGCGAGTGGGAGACAGCCGAATTTTGCTGTTGCGCCATGTGCAACAGGGCGCGGATTTGCTCGATCCCCCTGCCAGCCTCTGAATCAGTCGGCTGAAGGGAATCGGCTATCTTGGCAGCCACAGCCAAGTTGAGGAGGGGTGTGCGGAACAACTCCACGTTGCTCCGTCGAGTGTGCCGACTAGCAGAACGGCGAGGTGGACGACGCGCGCCGGACGTTTCACCGATCTCGTGCTCGTTCCGACCAGCTTGACGGGGATCTTCGTGGGAGTTGTCCATGTGTACTTCTGCGGCAGGCCCGCGACCCGCGTACTCGGAAGGAAACTCAGTCGGAACCGAGTCTGAGCGCTGGGACGGCGGGGTAACCACAACTGACTCTAGAACCACCACTTGTGAAGACGCTTTCTGGCGCGCCTGGGCGTGTTGCACCCAACGCTGGAGCCGCGGATGGCGGGACCGCTTGTTGCGGCGCGTGACGGCGGTGTAGGTCGACACCGGAGCCGACAGTTGGAGAAGAAGAATGCCGCGGGCGCCGGCACGGAAGTGCGTAGCCCCGTGGCGGGGAAGCGCCACGACGTCGAGAGGGGCGTCCCGAACCCATGCCGAATCATCGACGATGAAGGAGAGAGCGCCGAAGAAGATCTCGTGACCCATGCTCGAATATCCATCGGACGACATGACGAAATGATGTAGTCGCAAACTCGCCGAAAGTCGCTTAGACGCCTGCCCCACGGTGGGCGCCAACTGTCGTGGGTATAAGTCTGACAGTAGATGTGTGGGGTACGAAAGGATGGGCAGAGCCTTAGCTACGGCGAGGTTGCATGAGTTCAGGCCCCTCTACGGTGGAGGTAATAGCCCTACGTCTCAGTGCTCTGGGAGCTTGTTGTCGAGTGGAATATGGAATACAATGAGTTGCTAACCCCTGCACCAGTGGGGGTGGCTTATATAGAGTGAGCTGCCCTCCACAATGGTTCGGTGCACAGGGGTGGAGTAGTGGCGAATAAATGCGTGCGTTACAGGTAACGTACGTCTTAAATGCTAATAAAGGTACATGGAAACGTATGACCGTTTCCCTCCAAGGGGGTTACGATGGGCAGAGTGGAATCCAGTCGGTTAGTTTGATAAACTTCGAATGCTAATCTCCGACTGGATGGTCGAGGATCTGTTACCGACTAGATGAAGGGAACTTCTTAGTTCAGTCGGAACTGACTAAGGGCCTTGTCCCTTATGAGGGGTAGTCCTTGGGTTGGACCTACAGGGCAGCCCTATGACCCTACCCGAGGACTATGACCCCATCAGGGAGAATACCGGGAACTAGAATTCTGGACTAAAGAAGGAGCAAGTCTGAGTCCTCTATTCTGCGCAACTCCAAATGCCCTGAAAATCAACGTGGAATTTTTTGGGAATATATAAAAAATACTGGGCGGAAGAAGTTCCACAGGGGAGCTACCAGGGGGCCACAAGCCTGGTAGCCGCCACCTACCCCCCTGGCGGCGGCTACAGGGCTTGTGGGCACCCTGGTGGCCCACTGGCCCCCCTCTTTTGCTATATGAAGGGTTTCGTCCGAGAAAATATCAAGGTGGAGATTTTTCGTGGATTCTCCGCTGCCACGAGGCAGAACTTGAGCAGAACCAATCTAGAGCTCCGGCAGGACGATCCTGCCGGGGAAACTTCCCTCCCGGAGGGGGAAATTGTCGCCATCGTCATCACCAACACTCCTCTTGTCGGAGGGGAGTCATCTCCATCAACATCTTCATCAGCACCATCTCCTCTCCAAACCCTAGTTCATCTCTTGTAACCAATCTCCATCTCGCGACTCCGATTGGTACTTGTAAGGTTGCTAGTAGTGTTGATTACTCTTTGTAGTTGATGCTAGTTGGATTAATTGGTGGAAGAGTTTATGTTCAGATCCTTGATGCTACTCATTACACCTCTGATCATGATTATGATTATGCTTTGTGAGTAGTTACTTTTGTTCCTGAGGACATGGGATAAGTCTTGCTAATAATAGTCATGTGAATTTGGTATCCGTTCGGTATTTTGATATGATGTATGTTGTCTTTTCCTCTAGTGGTGTTATATGAACGTCGACTACATAACACTTCACCATTATTTGGGCCTAGAGGAAGGCATTGGGGAGTAGTAAGTAGATGATGGGTTGCTAGAGTGATAGAAGCTTAAACCCCAGACTATGCGTTGCTTCGTAAGGGGCTGATTTGGATCCACTAGTTTAATGCTATGGTTAGACGTTGTCTTAATTCTTCTTTCGTAGTTGCAGATGCTTGCGAGAGGGATTAATCATAAGTGGGATGCTTGTCCAAGTAAGGGCAGTACCCAAGCGTCGGTCCACCCACATATCAAACTATCAAAGTAACGAACGTGCATCACATGAACATGATGAAACTAGCATGACAGAAATTCCTGTGTGTCCTCGGGAGCGTTTTTCCTCCTATAAGACTTTGTCCAGGCTTGTCCCTTGCTACAAAAGGGATTGGGACACTTCGCTGCACCATTGCTACTACTTTTTACTTGTTACTTTTCACTTGCTACGTTTCACCTCACTACACCATCACTTGTTACCGCTACTTTCAGTGCTTGCAGTTATTACCTTGCTGAAACCGTTTATCAGAGCCTTCTGCTCCTCGTTGGGTTCGACACTCTTACTTATCGAAAGGACTACGATTGATCCCCTATACTTGTGGGTTATCAAGATGTTCTAGATAGATATGTCAAGGTGGATGATTAGTAAGTAGATGCTGATGAATAAACGGTGTACTTGTCTTGGCGTGCTGCACATTACTATTGAGTCTCTAACTTTCAACTAGCATAATTAGCATTGAGGTGCGTTCATAATTCTGTCAATTGCCCAGCTTTAATTTGTTCACCCAAGCATAGTTGTTTATCGTCTTTTGGGAGTGAGACATCACTAGTGAATGATACGTCTCAAACGTATCGATTTTTCCAAACACTTTTGCAATTGTTTTGGCCTCATTCTAGCATGATTTGAATGAAACTAACATGGACTGACGCTGTTTTTAGCAGAGCTGCCTGTATGATTTTCTTGTGTGCAGGAACATGGATATTTAGAAGTCCCGGAAAATTCCCATAAAAAATAGAGAAAATCCACGCACCGAGAGGGACCATGGGCCAAAAGATGGGCCAGCGGGGAGCCACAAGGCCCCCAGGCGACTTGCTGGCGCGGCCTGCCCCCTGGCCGCGCACGGAGGCTGCCTGGGTGGGGGCCACCCCCTCTGGTTCCCTACTTTGTCTCCTATTTTTACCCGTGACGGAGAAATCCCAAAACAGAAGTCGTTTTGCAAGTTCTCCACGCGGAGCCGCCGCCACCCTCGGTTCTTCTTCGGGGGAGCTAATCTGGAGGCTGTTTTGGCCTCCGGAGAGGGGAAATCGACGCCATCGTCATCACCATCACCACTCCATCATCCTTCCATGGCTTCTCCCAACCTCTGTGAGTAATTGCCTGCTGTAGGTGAAGGGGGTGGGAGACATTGGATGAGTTAGATCATGTAGTAGTTCGTCGGATTGTTGGGGGCATGTTGCCTATCATCTACTATGGTGTTTATCATCTTTGCTACTACTTGTTACTCTTAATGCTTGTCACTTTGGGCCCGAGTGCCATGATTTCAGATCTGAATACATTATATTTTCATGAATATATTTGTGTTTTAGATCCTATCTGTGAGTAGTATGCACCTATTATAGTCCGAAACCGGCGATCACAATGGTGAAAGCTTGGGAGACAAAAGGGGATGGGCTATAGTTTGAGGATTCCATGTATCCATTGATTGTTAATGCTTTGTTTCGGTGCTCTTTGACAGGAGCACCTTAAGCTCCATAAGTCCCTTTTGGCCCCGTTGATAGTGGGATGGTAGGACCAAAGATGTTGTGCAAGTTCTTCTTGCAAGCACGCACGACTACCTCGGGATACATGCCTAATGTTTGATATATGCCTAGATGATCATTACTTTTCTATGTGCCTTGCCCCAAGTGAAATACATGATATCTCTCATCCATGACCAACCATCCATCTCCCCAGCCTACAGTGTTTTAATATTGCTAGTTACAAGTTACTTTACTTTTGTTGTTTTACTTTCGTTGCTTTGCCACCATCACCTCCATATCACCGTTGCTACTAATATTTCGTTGCCAAGCAAGTATCTTTCAGGTGCGGTTGAATTGACAACTCAACTGTTAAAGCCTATAAATATTCTTTGGCTCCCCTTGTGTCGAATCGATAAATTGGGTTAACTTACCCGCGAAAACTGTTGCGATCCCCTACACTTGTGGGTTATCAAGACCATTTTCTGGCGCCGTTGCCGGGGAGCATAGCTTTATTTACAAGTCTACTTGAAGTTATTTTTCTTGCTGCGATTTATTAACTATGGGTAAGAAAGGAGACCCCAAGGTTCCAATTTTACCATCCACTACGAGAAAAGGTATTGTTCTCAGCACTAGTGCTACGCTTGATTCACCTTCCGTTATAGGTAAGTTTGCTTCACCACCACCACATGCTGCTTCTACCGAGTCTATCACTATGCCCGATACCTTTGATGACACTTCCACTACTATTGATGAGTCTGGTTTACTTGGTTATTTTATTGAGTCTCATATTGCTAAGGCTGCTAAGCAGTCTGGAATTGAACTTCTTGTTACACGCTACCCCATTGGTAGATCTCTTGGTTACCCAGACTTGAGTGGTCTCAAGGAAAGAATTCTTGATGATGATTATATTGAACTTGATGATGATTTATGCAGGGAACTTACAGAGTGTGCTGACTCTGACACTGCTTCTGTTAAGAAGCTGCTCGAAAAGAATTCTATGAAGAACAAGTTCACTCCTGATCCTAAATTTGCTTCATCTCCTATTTGCATTGAGGATACTGATTTTGATTTCTCTGTCGATCTTTCCCTCATATCCACAGTTGAAGCTGACCCCTTTTATGGCAGAGAAAATGACGATGCTATTGCACACCTTACCAAACTCACTGAGTTGGGTGGCTTATTCACTACAGAGGACAAGAAGAGAAATTATTATGTTACTAAGCTACTTCCTTTCACTTTGAAGGAAGATGCTAAAGCATGGTATGAAGCATTACCATGTGGTTCCATTAAAAGTCCTCAAGATTTAGCTCAATCTTTTGTTGCTAAATATTTTCGTGCTCATAAGCAACATGCTGCTTTACAAAGAATTTATAACTTTAAACAATCGCAGGATGAGCACCTCCCTAAAGCTTGGGGGAGGTATTGCACTTTGCTTAAGGCTAGACCGGTACATGGAATCCCTAAGAATGAATTGCTTGATATATTTTATGCTAGTCTAACCGATGAATATAGAACCTATCTAGATAGTTGTGTTGGTTGTCTTTTCAGGGAAAGAACACCGGACGATGCCGAAGAATTAATGGGCAAGATAGCTAAGAATCATGATGATTGGTACGTTCCTGAACCGCCTCCATCACCCAAGAAGAGAGGTATGCTTTTCTTGAGCCCAGAAGTTATGCAAGAATCCAAGAAGTCTATAAAAGAGAGAGGTAGTAAAACTGATGATGTGAAGAATCTACCTCCTATTGAGGAATTATGTGAGCCTGCCACTCACCTGCCTATGGTAGAGGTACACTCTCTTATAGAATTCAATGCAAGTGACGTCCCTCATGGTAAGCCTCCTGATCCATGTTTAGATGAGCTTGATAATTTCATTGTCAAGCAAAATCACTTTAATGAGCGGATTCAAAGCCAATTGCATGATAATTCCCTTGCTATCAAAAGTTTGCTTGATGTTTTAAGTAGAGCAGTTAATGATGTTAAAGGTCTTGTTAAGCATTTTCATATGGTTCAAACTCAGCTTGAACAAATTTCTAATGTGCAAAAAGATTTGCTTGCTAACAATGCCAAACAAGTTGATACGCATGCATATGGTATAAAGACCCGAGGAGGTACACATACCCAAGACCCCCTTTATCTGGAGGGGCATCCAAAGAGGATCGAACAATATTCTCAATTGCACGAAGAAAACATTGTCAACTCCCCAAAGAAGAAGAAGAAGCACAAGGAGGCTGACAACTCCAATGATCCCATAATTGATGAAGAACCCATTGTTGATCCTAATAGTATATCTATTTCCGATGTTGAAACTGAAGATGGTGTTGAACGTGATAAAGATAATGAGAAGATTGATCCTCCTGAGATACGAGAAGAAGAATCACCCGACAAGCGCAAGAGGTATACTAGAGAAGATTTTGTTGCAATAAAACATGTGAAGGAAAGAGAACCATGGATACAATCAATCCCTTTCCAGGCAAGTCTTTCAAAACTAAAGAAGAAGAGTATTACAATAAATTTTGTGAATGGATGAAACCTCTTTTTCTTCAAATTCCTTAGTCCGATGCTATCAAGTTGCCTCCGTACTCGAGGTATATGAAAGATATTGTTACTAATAAAAGAAAAGTTCCTAATGAGGCAATATCTACTATGCTTGCTAAATTATTCTTTCAGTGGCAAGATTCCTGAGAAGCTTGGTGATCCAGGTATTCCCACCATTCCTTGCTCCTAAAAAATAATTATGTCACAACTGCTTTATGTGATCTTGGTGCAGGAGTGAGTGTTATGCCTTTTTCTCTCAGCAGAAGGCTTTTTCTAGATAAACTAATCCCTACAGATATCTCTCTTCAAATGGTTGATAAGTCAACAGCCGTTCCTGTAGGTATTTGTGAGGATGTTCCCGTTGAAGTTGCTAATTGCTTGATCCTTACTGACTTTGTTGTGCTTGACATGCCCGAGGATGCGAGCATGTCCATTATTCTTAGTAGACCTTTTCTAAGCACTTCAGGTGCTATTATTGATTGCAATAAAGGAAAGGTGACCTTCAATGTTAATGAGAAGGAGCACACGGTATATTTTCCGAATAAAATTGATAAAAGGCATGGCCTTAATTCTATTGAGAATATTGAGACCGTGAAGGTTGGAGAGTGGGATTGTCCTCTACATGTGTACCACCAATACAAAACCATTATGGTGGGGACAATATCCATTAAAATAAAGGTACCATGATTGCTTTATAAGAAGTGAAACTTTTTGCTCAAATATAACACTTATTTGGTTGTAAGACTTGATCAACCTTGCTAACAAATATGTTTTATATGAGTAAAAAGAGAAGCTTGTTATGTTTTCATTTCCTTTATCTTTCATCCTCCATGCTGTACCAAAGTTTTATGTTTTTGAAGCTTCATATGTTTAACCATAGTTTCGAGCTTACCGGAAGTTTTGCACCTTTCAGTATTTTGATTTTTTTTCAAAAGTGAAGTTGTCAGAAAAATTCCAGAAAAATTAAAATAAATATTTCCATCAAAAAAGAGACGCGGGGGCACCTGGAGCTAGCCAGGGGGGACAAGCCTTGGTCCAGGCGGCCAGCTAGCGCGGCCTGCCCCCTGGCCGCGCCCACAGGTCGTCTGGGCCCTCCAGGGCTCCTTTCCAGGTATGACTTCCTCCCTTCTCTCTCTCACTCCAAAAATCCCGATTTTTCTCCTGGAGCTCGAGTTCTTGCTGTTCTTGGTGGCAAATTTCGATCTCTCTCTACAGCCCGTCATTTGCATTGAGAATTTAAGCATTTGCTCCCCGGTATCTGACTCCTCCACTGCTCCAATTAAAATTTTGATTGGTGGTCTTATTTGTGAGTATTTAGGATCTCTTGGTGTTGTTCATATGAGCTTGCATGCATGCTTAGAAATTTATTTGTGAAGTTTTGATGCAAGCTTATGCATGAAGAAAGTGAGTAGAATAGTTTACTCCAACTCATTTTTTCTTAAACCTCCATTTTTGTATTGAACCAAAAAATTTAGAAATGAGTTTGTTTGGAAAAGCAAAAGGATGGCTTGGGAAGAAGAGACCTGAGCCTACAGATAGACTAACTAGAGCTGCAACTTCATCCTCTACTGTGAGGACAAGTTACAATGATGATATCGTTCCACCGGAGTTGTTCCACAAGACGGACACGACACGTGCTATGGTATACCCGTGTTCAGATTTACTTATGGAGGTAGGTATTAAGAATGAGTTTGATAACCTCTGTGTAGCTGCAGGTTTGACACATCTCATAACACAACGTGTGCAACAATATCCAAAACTCACCTATTATTTTGTCAACTGGTTTAGATATAATGATAAAACTTCCATGATTGAATTCAGATTATATGAGGATGTATTTACCATGTCTATGGCAGAATTTTGTGATATTATAGGTGTGCGGAATGTCGGGAAGACGACCAAAATGAACGTTCAGCCCTACGAGCTGAAATCCCTATTCACTTCCCTTCGCGGTAAGGACCCGTGAGAAATTCACTGGGGGGAGATCTCCAGCATCTTGTTTCCTCACATCAAGTATTTCGCATACTATATTGCTCGAGGGGTGTTAGCTCGTGACAACACGAGCAACATTTAGGCTCCGGATCTCGCTATCTTGGCAGCCACCCTCTTAGGAGATAACACATACAATATTGGTGCTTTGATTGCTCGTCGCCTTGTCGCTAATAGCGGTAGAGGGCCTCACTTTGGTGGCATTTATGCCATGCTTATCCTCGAGCACCTCGGGCGCACAGTGCGCACAGATGATACGCATTTTTCATTAATAAGCTTTGATCTTACCACTATGAAGAGGCATGAGTTTGTTACTAGGACTTCCGAGTTTGGTAACCTTGTTTATATTATGAGGTTTGGCGAGCTTACTACTCGCAAGTTCCGTCTACCTGCACCACTTTTGTTTGATTACACTAGCAGGAACGGGTGGTCTTTCACCTCGATCGAGTTGGACAAGTTTGTGATCCAGCAACAATTCCATAACCCCATGAAGGAGGTTGTTCCCGAGGAAGAAGAGCCTTCTCCTTGGGAGGCCAGTCGGGCATCAGTGTATGCGCCCGAGACGTCGTATGATTCTTGGAGCCACCCATACCACTCCGGAACCGGAGGGAGCTCCTGGAGCCCACAGTAGCCAAGCTCAACTTAGGCCAAAAGCCTAAGCTTGGGGGAGTATGTATCCTTCTCCCCTTTCACTGTATCATCCGTAGTATCCTTTGTAAGTCTTTTTAGAGTTTTTGCATGTTCTTCTTTGTTCTTTCTAAGCAAAAACAACAAAAATATTTCTCTTTTCTTTTGCTTTCGTTTAACCTTGGAAAACCCAAAAAGATTTCTTTTTGTCTCTTTAGTTTGCTTTGTTTGCAGAGTTCAGCTCACGTCCATGGTTGCAATTACACTTGATTATATATTTCTACGTTCGATCATGCAAGTGACGATGCAATAATGACGAAGATCAACGGAAGGAATGCAACAAGGAAAGCCAGTATGAACTCTATTTGTTTCTACTTTTGTACATATGCATGTACTTATGATCTAGAGACCAGCTTGTAGAGACATAGTGCTATGATTACAATGCTTTCCCACTAGTTCATGCTTTCTTTGTGACTAGTCTCAAATAGCTGGAGTGCATAATGTTGGGGAACGTCGCATGGGAAAATTTCCTACGCGCACGAAGACCTATCATGGTGATGTCCATCTACGAGAGGAGATTTGGATCTACGTACCCTTGTAGATCGCATAGCAGGATGCGTTAAGAAACGCGGTTGATCTAGTGGAATGTCCTCATGTTCCTCGATCCGCCCCGCGAACCGTCCCGCGATCCGTCCCACGATCCGCTCTAATCTAGTGCCGAACGGACGGCGCCTCCGCGTTCAGCACACGTACAGCTCGACAATGATCTCGGCCTTCTTGATCCATCAAGCAAGACAGAGAAGTAGATGATTTCTCCGGCAGCGTGACGGCGCTCCGGTGGTGGTGAAGGATCTACTCCTGCAGGGCTCTGCCCGAGCTCCGCAGAAATACGATCTAGAGGTAAAACTATGGTGTCTAGATCTGAGTTGCACGTTGCAAAAGTTGTCTCAAACCAGCCCTAAATCACCACTATATATAGGAGGGAGGGGGAGGAGGCTTCCCTTGAGGGCCAAGCCCTCAAGGGTGCGCCGGCTAGGGAGGAGGAGGAATCCTACTCCAATCCTAGTCCAACTAGGATTGGAAAGTGGAGTCCTTCTCTCCCTTCCCACCTTTCTTTTTTTTCTTTGGTTTTTCTCTTCTTGGCGCATAGGCCCTCTTGGGCTATCCCACCAGCCCACTAAGGGCTGGTGCACCACCCATAGGTCCTTTGGACTTCCCCCGGGAGGGTTGCCCCCCTCCCGATGAACTTTCGGAACCCATTCGTCACTCCCGGTACATTCCAGGTAATGCCCCGAAAACTTTCCGGTAACGAAATGAAGTCATCCTATATATCAATCTTCGTCACCGAACCACTCCGGAAAACCTCGTGACATCCGTGATCTCATCCGGGACTCCGAACAACATTCAGTAACCACACATATAACTCAACTATACTAAAACATCGTTGAACCTTAAGTGTGCAGACCCTGCGGGTTCGAGAACTATGTAGACATGCCCCGAGGTACTCCTCGGTCAATATCCAATAGCGGGACCTAGATGCCCATATTGGATCCTACATATTCTATGAAGATCTTATCGGTTGAACCTCAGTGTCAAGGATTCATATAATCCTGTATGTCATTCCATTTGTCCTTCGGTATGTTACTTGCCCGAGATTCGATTGTCGGTATCCGCATACCTATTTCAATCTCGTTACCGGCAAGTCTCTTTACTGGTTCCGTAATACAAGATCCCATGACTTACACTTAGTCACATTGCTTCCAAGGCTTGTGTGTGATGTTGTATTACCGAGTGGGCCCCGAGATACCTCTCCTTCACACGGAGTCACTAATCCTAGTCTTGATCCATACTAACCCAACGGACACCTTCAGAGATACATGTAGAACACCTTTATAGCCACCCAGTTACCTTGTGACGTTTGATGCACACAAGGTACTCCTCCGGTGCCAGTGAGTTATATGATCTCATGGTCATACGAACAAATACTTGACATGCAGAAAACTATAGCAATAAAACGACATGATCAATATGCTACGTTCATAGTTTGGGTCTAGTCCATCACATGATTCTTCTAATGATGTGATCCAGTTATCAAGCAACAACACTTTGCACATAGTCAGAAAACCTTGATTATCCTTGATCAACTAGCTATCCAACTAGAGGCTTGCTAGGGACATTGTTGTGTCTATGTATCCACACATGTATCTATGTTTTCATTCAATAAAATTATAACATGGATAATAAACGATTATCTTTAAATAGGAAATATAATAATAACTATTTATCATTGCCTCTAGGGCATATTTCCAACAATCTCCCACTTGCACTAGAGTCAATAATCTAGTCCTCACATCGCAAAACGATTTACATTGTAATAAATCGAACACCCATATAGTTCTGGTGTTGATCATGTTTTGCTCATGGAAGAGGTTTAGTCAGCGGGTCTGCTACATTCAGATCCGTGTGCACTTTGCAAATATTCACGTGCTCTCCTTCGACGTAGTCGCGGATGAGGTTGAAGCGTCGTTTGATGTGTCTGGTCTTCTTGTGAAACCTTGGTTCCTTTACTAAGGCAATGTCACCAGTGTTGTCACATAACAGAGTCAATGGATCTAGTGCGCTCGGCACAACTCCAAGATCTGTCATGAACTGCTTCATCCAGACACCCTCCTTTGATGCCTCCGAGACAGCCATGTACTCCGCTTCACATGTAGAATCTGCTACGACGCTCTGCTTGGAACTGCACCAGCTTACTGCACCCCCATTAAGAATAAATACGTATCTGGTTTGAGACTTAGAGTCATCCGGATCAGTGTCAAAACTTGCATCGATGTAACCTTCTACGATGAGCTCTTTGTCACCTCCATAAACGAGAAACATTTCCTTAGTCCTTTTCAGGTACTTCAGAATATTCTTGACCGCCGTCGAGTGATCCACTCCTGGATTACTCTGAAACCTTCTGCCATACTTATGGCCAAGCTGATGTCTGGTCTAGTGCACAGCATTGCATACACGATAGAACCTATGGCTGAAGCCTAGGCGTCGGAACTCATTTGTTCTCTATCTTCCGCAGTTGCTGGGCACCGAGTCTTACTCAATTTTATAGTCCCTCCGTAAACTAATATAAGAGCATTTAGAACACTATTTTAGTAATCTAAACACTCTTATATTAGTTTACAGAGGGAGTACCTTGTAATACTGGCAAGATCCCTTTCTTGGACTCATCCATTTCGAACTTCTTCAAAACTTTATCAAGGTATGTGCTTTGTGAAAGTCCTATCACGCGTCTCGATCTATCCCTATAGATCTTAATGCCTAGAATGGAAGTAGCTTCTCCTAGGTCCTTCATAGAGAAACTTTTATTCAAGTAATCCTTTATGCTCTCCA